>NC_083573.1:39095841-39395841 GCF_027579695.1 Neoarius graeffei | reverse complement strand
CTTGTCTTGTGCCCTTACCAATCTTGAACCAGTCAGATGATACCTTGTTCAGTCACACACAGGCTTCTTGATTGGAGTAGAGATCTTTTAGGATAGCAATGATATGCTTTGAAGCACCCATTTCCCTCAGGTTGTTCCACAGAAGATCATGATCCATGCTATCAAATGCCTTAAAGTCATTGATGAAAGCCATGTATACAGTCTTCTGTCGTTCTCTGGCTATTTCTGTTACCCACCTAATGTTTGCAATGGAGATCTTGTATGTGACATCACAGCCGATCCAGATTGTAACAGATGCCATCTTGTCGGTCAAACGCCATATTTCCGCCTTCTACTTCATTCTGGTTCTACTTCTGCTTCTACTTCTACCTTTTCTTCTGGAAAACCCTACTTTATACAATTCTACTACAACGGCTGCGGCTACAAGCTGTCCTTGCCTGTGCACGTTTTTTATGTTTTTTGTGTGTATTTTTGTGTGTTGTTCGTCTGTACCGGACTTCAATATCCACTACAACCGTATGGACTTACTGGACATTGGTTTCCAGCAGAAAATGATGGTTTGTAGCAATTTCTATCGCATGCACAACATCCCGGACGAGATAGCGAGACCAGCGGGGTCTCCGTGGATTGTTATCGGGTCTGGCAGGCAAAGGAGGCGGCGCCGGGAGAGGAAGCAAAAGCGAGGCTGCAGGCAGAGCCGGCCTGCTGACTAAGCTCAGAAAACAGCCACTCAAACCTCCACTGCCAAGCCTCTACCTCTCCAATGCCAGATCCATGGTAAACAAGACGGACGATTTGGAATTACAGCTGGAATTACCTTATTCTATTCTATAATCAGCTGGTCAGTGCTATACTAGATACTACTGATATATCTAGTATCAGTACTAGTAATACTTAAGTGACTTATCCATCCAATGAGGATTGTTATTTTCTTGTTTACAAGATGCCACATCTGAGGGGGGCTGACAAATCCTGAATTTCTGTAAAGATATCTGTCCAGAGATTTATAAGCACGCAGTGCTTCACCACTGAACAGCGAGGGAAAGTTAATGAGGTAATTATACACATCTGGGTATTCCACCTCTGGCAGTTCCATATCCACTGACACAGTCGTGAAAACTATGTCCGGTAAGCCATAAGGGTCACTAATCCATAGGTCGTTTATTTTAGACATATATCTAGTTATCTGTTCATTAGAAAAATGAGCCATGTAGTCCATCGGTTGAAATTGATCCATTTTGTACACGAGTGCAGCAGTATTCAGCGGTGTTTTTTACCGACAAAATGGCGGCTGTGTACTTTCCGGTCACATGACTGCAAGATCTCTATATGATCTCTTGTGCCTCTTCCTTGTCTGAATCCTGCCTGTTCTCTTGGGATCTAGAGATCCATAAACCACTTTAGTCTCCTCTGTATGATTTTCAGAAGCACCTTGCTAGTATGTGAGATCAGTGCAATTGTTCTTTAGTTCCCAGTCTTCCTTGTTACCTTTTTGTGGAGTGGAATAAAGATGGATCACTTCCAGTCTCTTGGCCATTTGGCAGTCTTCCAGCTCAGCTGGCACAGTTGATGTAACATGTCCAATCCGTCCTCTGTCAGATATTTCCACATCCCCACATTTATATTATCATGACCATGGGCCTTCTCATTTGCAATTTCTTGAAGGGCTTTCCTCGCTTCTTCCTTGAGCAAATCAGGCTCGTCCTCTTCCCATTGGTAACACTCTGGCTCAGGCATGTTCTCATCTTTTTGTACAAATCTTCTGTATATTCTGCCCATCTCTGTAGAATAGCTGTCATTTCCATGAGTGTCTCTCCGTTCTTGTCTCTGATGTTGTTGTTACCCCTTGGTTGATAGGTCTGGATGATTTCTCGGAGCTTGCAGTATATTCTTTGGTGTTTCCTCATTCCCGATGTTGTTCCATCTCTTGAGCTAATTCCCCATAATATTCATTTTTCTCTCTTCTTGCCATTCTTTGGAATTCTCTGGAGAGTTTTGTACTTCTCCTTTGCTTCTCCATCCTGCTTTGCATGGGCCTTCATTTTTCTGTGTTCTTCTGCTGTTCTGATTGCTTCCTCTGAGAGCCAAGGGGTCTGTTTCTTCTTGCTTTTCTTTGGAACATGCTTCTCAGCTGATTGTCGGAGTGTCTCTTTGACCTCCTCCCAAAGCTCATCAGGTTTGTCCTCTTGTTCTAACAGCACAGAGAACCTGTTCTTGATTTCAATACTGAAGGCCTCTGATGCCTTAGTGAGGTCATATCAGATGGGTTGCATGGGCTTCTTTAACTTTTTTAATCTGAGCCGAAAATTTGCACATACTAGTTCATGGTCAGTGCCACAGTCTGCCCCAGGATAAGTGTGCACATTAACTATTGTATTCCTCTACCTCTGCCTGATCAAGATGTAATCAATCTGGCTTCTGTGCACACCGTCTGGGTGATTCCATGTGTATACTCTGTGAGTATGATGTTGTAAAAGGGTATTTGCCACAGTTAGGTCATTGACTAAGCAGAATTCAACCAGGGTTTGACCATGGTCATTTCTCTTGCCCAGTCCAAACTTTCCCAGGACATTTGATTCTGCCGAGTTTCTGACATTCGCATTAAAGTTACTGTGGCAACGGGGGCATGGCCAAGTGGCAGTTTGTGAATGGAGAGCGGGGTCGGGGAAGGTAAGTGGCTAAGTCATTACGCCTGGTGTCAATTAATGTGTGTGTTTGTTACAAGGATGGAGCATAAAAGGAGGGGGAGAGCAGAGAAGAGCTCTCTCTCCTGACCAGAACACGTGTGTGTGTGTGTGTGTGTGTGTGTGTGTGTGTGTGTGTGTGTGAGAGCAGCCCATGAGTGAAGCTGAAAAGCTGAAAGGAAAAAAATTAATTTGCAAGAACTTTAGTTCCCACTTGCCATGCTTCTGTACTACACCCACATCAGGGATTTACCACAGTGGTGCCGAAACCCGGGATGTCGAGTACAGAAGGGAACCACCCCATGGAATCCTTCCCATTTACGAAGCTCGTCCATGCTTTCGCTGCTGCCCAGCAGAACCAGCATCAAGCACTGACTGCCTTCCAGAAGGAGCAAGAACAATGCTTTGAAGCCTTGATTCTGGCCCAGTGGGAAGATCACCAGGCATTCTGGCATCTACTTGCGTTGGCAGGGGCATCCACCATCACCACCATGGACTCCCCTCATGTCACCCTCATGAAGATGGGCCCACACGACAAGCCTGAAGTCTTCATTGTTTTCTTTGAGCAAGCAGCCCAAACGTGGGGGTGGCCACTCAAGCAGCACGCAGTACTCCTGCTCCTGACTGGCGATGCACAGCTTGCAGCACAGCAGCTCCCTGCCAACAGCCGGCTCATCTACACCAACCTCAAGAGAGCCATCTTGCAGCAAGTCGGCTGCTCCCCGGAACAACATCACCAGCGGTTCTGGAAGCTGACACTGAAGGAGGTCGGCCAGCTGTTCCCATTAGGCCAACAACTCCGGGATGCCTGCCGGCGGTGGCTGAAGGCGGAAGACTGCAACGCCGACAGGATCATCGACCTGGTGGCACTGGAACCGTTCATCTCTTGGCTTCCAGAAGGAACGGTGGAATGGGTCCAGTGTCATCGCCCGGCGTCACTCCAGCGAGCAATCAAGTTGGCGGAGGACCATCTGGTGGTGGTTCTGATGGCAGGCGGACTAGGCAAAGGCACCTTTCCTCATTTCTCCTCTCTCTCCCTCTCTCGTCCTCGCCACATTCCCCCACCGCGGAGGCGGGGACTGGCTCCTCCCCAGCCAGCCCATCACACCCATGGTGTCCTCCCGTCTCCCTCTTCCATGTCTGTGTCCTCCCCCCTCAGGTGAGTGATGCCCATAACACCGGTGTAGAGGGAAATCCTGGGCTGGTATGCTGGCGTGGTGGGGAGCTGGAGCATCTCCAGAGTCAGGGCTCCACAAGGGAGGTGGAAGCTGTGATCCGCATCCCCGACATGCCAGAGACTGCCCCTGATTGGGCTGGAATGTGTCGCATACTGGTAAGTGTTCAGGGGGATACATATCACACATTGGTGGATTCCAGTTGTAATCAGACCTCAATTCACCCAACGCCTGGTGCAAGGTGAGGCATTGGGGAGAGCACAAGCAGTGAAAGTGTTGGGTGTGCATGGGGATGTTCACAATTATCCCTTAGTGTCTGTCCGTATTCTAGGCCAAATGCATAGAATAAAGGCGGTGGATAATCCTCATCTCACCCACTCGTTGATTTTGGGGACTGATTGGCCAGGGTTTCAAAAGCTGATGGAACATTTAACACATAGTGGGTCCTGCACTAGTATGTCATGGGAAGATCCCAGTGTGGCGTTGACTGGAGAAGCTGTCACAGAGCCGTCTATGTCAGCACTGCATCAGAGTGACATGAGGAGTGAGGAGCAGCCCATTCCTCCTCCCTCTCTTAGGGATTCCCTTGAGGATTTCCCATTAGAGCAGTCATGAGACAAGACTCTGCAGCATGCATTTGACCAAGTGAGAGTAATCGATGGTCAAACTCTTCAGCCAAGCGCAACACCGGCCTTCCCTTATTTCGCTATTATAAAAGACTGGTTGTACCGAGTGACGCAGATACCGGGTTTCTGTCAGGTGGTGGGGGTATGTAGCAATGGGGGCGTGGTCAAGCAGCAGTTTGTGAATGGAGGGTGGGGTCAGGGAAGGTAAGTGGCTAAGTCATTACACCTGGTGTCAATTAATGTGTGTGTGTGTGTGTGTGTGTGTTGCAGGGATGGAGCATAAAAGGAGGGGGAGAGCAGAGAAGAGCTCTCTGACCAGACCAGACCAGACCAGAACACGTGTGTGTGTGTGTGTGTGTGTGCGTGCGTGCGTGTCTGTGAGCAGCACATGAGTGAAGCTGAAAAGCTGAAAGGAAAAAAATAAAGTTTGCAAGAACTTCAGTTCCCAACTGCCATGCTTTCGTACTCTGCCCACATCAGGGATTTACCACACTCGCCCATCACGATAAGAACATCCTGTGTCCAGATTTTGTCACACAACATTTGAAGCTGGTTGTAGAATCGATCACACTCTTCCTCTGATGATGATGTCGGAGCATACAGTGGTGCTTGAAAGTTTGTGAACCCTTTAGAATTTTCTATATTTCTGCATAAATATGATCTAAAACATCATCAGATTTTCACACAAGTCCTAAAAGTAGATAAAGAGAACGGAGTTAACAAATGAGACAAAAAATATTATACTTGGTCATTTATTTATTGAGGAAAATGATCCAATATTACATATCTGTGAGTAGCAAAAGTATGTGAACCTCTAGGATTAGCAGTTAATTTGAAGGGGAAATTAGAGTCAGGTGTTTTCACACAAGTCCTAAAAGTAGATAAAGAGAACGGAGTTAACAAATGAGACAAAAAATATTATACTTGGTCATTTATTTATTGAGGAAAATGATCCAATATTACATATCTGTGAGTAGCGAAAGTATGTGAACCTCTAGGATTAGCAGTTAATTTGAAGGGGAAATTAGAGTCAGGTGTTTTCACTCAATGGGATGACAATCAGGTGTGAGTGGGCACCCTGTTTTATTTAATAGAACAGGGATCTAGCAAAGTCTGATCTTCACAACATGTTTGTGGAAGTGTCATGGCACGAACAAAGGAGATTTCTGAGGACCTCAGAAATACCGCTGATGCTCATCAGGTTGGAAAAGGTTACAAACCCATCTCTAAAGAGTTTGGACTCCACCAATCCACAGTCAGACAGATTGTGTACCAATGGAGGAAATTCAAGACCATTGTTACCCTCCCCAGGAGCGGTCGACCAACAAAGATCACTCGAAGAGCAAGGCATGTAATAGTTGGTGAGGTCACAATGGACCCCAGGGTAACTTCTAAGCAATTGAAGGCCTCTCTCACATTGGGCAATGTTAATGTTCATGAGTCCACCATCAGGAGAACACTGAACAACAATGGTGTGCATGACAGGGTTGCAAGGAGAAAGCCACTGCTCTCCAGAAAGAACATTGCTGCTTGTCTGCAGTTGGCTAAAGATCACGTGGACAAGCCAGAAGGCTATTGGAAAAATGTTTTGTGAACAGATGAGACCAAAATAGAACTTTTTTGGTTTAAATGAGAAGCATTATGTTTGGGAAAGGAAAACACTGCATTCCAGCATAAGAACACTATCCCACCTGTGAAACATGGTGGTAATCCCGTTGAACCATGGTTTGGGCCTGTTTTGCTGCATCTGGGCCAGGACAGCTTGCCATCATTGATGGAACAATAAATTGATTAAAGTAGCCAATAAGTTGACCCTTCTGAAACATAGTAACATCTTTTTCACAAACACGGGATACATCTGCCGACATGGAGAAGCTACTCACTGCATCAGTTAGGGTTAAAAGAATTGTTGCCAGCTGAAACTTATTAATCACTGCTGTAATTATTCAATCGAAGTCTCTTAAGTATTTGCATATCTAAATCTCATCTCATTATCTCTAGCTGCTTTATCCTGTTCTACAGGGTCGCAGGCAAGCTGGAGCCTATCCCAGCTGACTATGGGTGAAAGGCGGGGTACACCCTGGACAAGTCGCCAGGTCATCACAGGGCTGACACATAGACACAAGACAACCATTCACACTCACACCTATGGTCAATTTAGAGTCACCAGTTAACCTAACCTGCATGTCTTTGGACTGTGGGGGAAACCGGAGCACCCGGGGGAAACCCACGCGGACATGGGAAGAACATGCAAACTCCACACAGAAAGGCCCTCGCCGGCCATGGGGCTTGAACCCGGACCTTCTTGCTGTGAGGCGACAGCGCTAACCACTACACCACCGTGCCGCCCCCATATCTAAATCAAATACATTAATTTAGCTACTTCTATAAAATCTGTTATAAGAAAGTCATCTTGCAACTTTTGCAATTTGCTTCTGTAATTGCGTCTTCTATTCTCAGTAAAACTCATATCGATATTGACACAGAAATTTCACTCAGGGCCTTTTTCTTCCCGTTTTAAATTTTAATTATCTATCATGCGGCATAAGTGTGAAATTAGCAAGAAATGACTGCAGAAATGATGTGAGGAAAGAGCTCAGCTTGATTTAGACTAGGGTGGTGCCCAGAGCACTGAGGTCCTGCTAATCAAAACTCACTGCATTTAGTCTTTTTTTTTCCTGACTAAACTGAGAGGAAGAAATGAGCTAGGAAGCCCTCAGATAAGGAGTATTTGACAACGAGACATGTCCAGTCAGCAGAATGAGAAAATAGCTTTACAAATGAAAGAGGGAGGGGTTTTTCCCCATGATTATTCAGTTGTATGGTTTCTGAAAACAGCTTTTTATAATCTGCATAAAACATGGTACAATATAGCCAACAATATATATTGGAAATGAGTTTGCACTCTTTTCTTTCTGTATGTTAAATGCCGTACTTATGCATTGTTTGATTTTATTTTTTCTCATCATGCCCTCTTTTCTTTTAGTAGTCTATTAACAAATTATCCCTTCACTTTCTCTAGCCTTTCTAGGAAGTGCGTCTATAAATGTGTGTGTGTGTGTGTGTGTGTGTGTGTGTGTGTGTGTGTGTGTTTGTTTAGGGTGGCCCAGTGCTTTATGGCAGTAATGTATTTCACTGCAGCTATACCTCATGTTTATGAGCTGGAGAAGTGCATTGCTCCTCAGCCAGAAACACATCCATGAAAAACACCTGCCTAAATTCTCAGCATGACAGAGTCCCGCACATTAAGATGGCCACAAAAATGACAGATGTGAAAAATCTTAAATCTATTTTAATGGGTGCTTCTTTCTACGAGACAATTGCATTTATTACCCCCAAGGGCGAGTGGTTATGTTTAGTTATACAGCTTTCTGGCTCTTCATACATTCTGGCTGTTATGAATAGTTTTCACCCCCAAAAAAGCAGATGTCAAATCCTTTAAGCATAAAGTATGTTGCTGATTTGCATTGTGAAAATGGGTTTGTCCTCCTTTCCCCTTTACACTCTTCCATCATTCTCTCATTCTGTTGGCATGGAGCATTTGTTTTCTTCGATGCAACACGAACCTTTTTTTTTATAGGCAAACCTCATTCATCTTCATCCAGTATCCTGTACCATTCATTTCTCTATTACATATCTCTGTGTTATTCAGAACTGCATGTACAAATACATATTATGATCGTGCTCTGGACTGGAGATTGATGTATGGTCATGATTTGTAAACAGAATAGATGCTGTTCTATAATCTGCTTCATTGTGTAAATAGAAAGTAGGGTCTTTTTTTTAAGTTAGATGACCTGTCATGACTTAGTCTATCACTTGATTCTCACCATGTCAGCAGTTGTTGCTAATCTTTAGACTATCAGATTGTCCTTTTGCTTTCACTTTATGTAAAGTCCAAGTCATTTCTGTGAATGTTTCATGAAAAATTAGGGCTTTCCCTAAAGCTTGGCTACACGGTGCTCCAGTGCGCTGTGTGATGTCAGTGCCATGCTGTCACTTGAACACACACAAAAAAATTATACCAATAATTGAAAAATGCAGAGTACTTTCCGCACCTAACTATCTCATATTCCCCTCTGAAAATGAGTAAAAACTATAGAAATGGGAAGATATTTTAAAATATAGGTCTAGACTATCCTGGTACTCAACCCAGAAGTGAAAATAAAGGGTTTCGCTGCATGCACTGACTGCCAATCGCAACCAGACATAAAACTACGTTCTAGGTGCTGGTCACTAGATGGCGCTGTTGCATGATTTGACCTCGATTCTGTTCCTGGTATCCTCCATCCATCCATTATCTGTAGCTGCTTATCCTGTCCTACAGGGTCGCAGGCAAGCTGGAGCCTATCCCAGCTGACTATGGGTAAGAGGCGGGGTACACCCTGGACAAGTCGCCAGGTCATTGCAAGGCTGAGACATCGAGACAAACAGCCATTCACACTCACATTCACACCTATGGTCAATTTAGAGCCACCTAATCTGCATGTCTTTGGACTGTGGGGGAAACCGGAGCACCCGGAGGAAACCCACGCAGACACGGGGAGAACATGCAAACTCCACACGGAAAGGCCCTCGCCGGCCACTGGGCTCGAACCCAGAACCTTCTTGTTGTGAGGTGACAGTGCTAACCACTACACCACCGTGCCACCATCCTGGAAATGGAAAATGAAGAGGCATGCTACAAAGTGTTTTCATTTCAAATCTAATGTTGCCCTTTAAATTTTGCCCCTTGCATATTTGACAAGGTAAAAAACAGCAAATTTAATAATGTTGAACAGTAGCTGAATCAGCCCTAGATGTCACCAGAATGCACAATTTGAAGTCTCTAATTTCAAAGTTTTTATGGGGGGAGCATGCCCCAGGACCTCCCTAGCAGCCTTCAGGGTCCTCTGGGCCAGGCTCTGCATCAGTAGCACTGCTCTGATATTTCTTTTCTGGGGAAAGCCCTGAATACAATCGATTTGTCTCTAGTACGATCACAGTGTGTACTTTGTTAATTAAAAAACAATTGAAATAATGATAAACATCTTTGGACATGTTGTGAATCAGCTGATTGGTTCATGAGAGTCTAAAGCAGGGGATTTTCTTTCTTTCTTTCTTTCTTTCTTTCTTTCTTTCCTTTTTTTATAGTCGGATACACCTTGAAATGCAAAATAAATTCCAAAAATTGGCCATTTAGGGCTTTCGATTCCTGAGCTATCCACAGAGAGAACACACCAGGTCCAAATTGATATTATTTATAGGTCTGCTCAGGAGTAGCTTATGACCACAGATTTTGGTGGGGAAGGGAACATTAATAACAACATCGCCTCAAACAAGGTAAGAGGCCATCATAGTTGATTTATGCTGTATGGCTACTTTCTAGTGAATTTTTAGAGTAACCCTGTGAATTGCCAAAACTTGAATGAACTTGAACAAACTAATTGTACATAAACCAGTTTTCAAGAAGAAAACAGAAGAATGCAATCTGATCAAAAGACCAGTGTTCCCAGGACAGATGAAGACCCTAACAAAAAATGAAAAAACTCTGACATACTGTAACACTACTATGTCACTGTTTAATGTGCCTCATTTGTAAGGAAATTTTACTTGTCAATCTCTCAAATGTGCAAATTTGGTGATCATGGCTTTACTGAAATTAGATGTTATATTTTTATATGCAGCTGGTACAATTATGATGGTGTTAGGTTGCTGATAATTGCAGTCCAAAGACACATTACCAACCTAGCTAGTTGCACCTAGCTAGATAACAGTATATATTAAGCTTGCTAATCATTCTTTCAAATCAGGGATAGGAAAAAAGTATGGACAAAAAAGATAGCATGATTCATTTTGATAACTTCAATATTCATTATATCAATATTCACCATCATCTATCTATCTATCTATCTATCTATCTATCTATCTATCTATCTATCTATCTACTGAAATTATCTCATCTCATCTCATCTTCTTCTGCTTATCCGGGGCCGGGTCTCGGAGGCAGCAGTCTGAGCATGGAAGCCCAAACTTCCCTTTCCCCAGACACCTCGGGAAGAACACCGAGGCGTTCCCAGGCCAGCCGAGAGACAGTCCCTCCAGCATGTCCTGGGTCTTCCCCGGGGCCTCCTCCCGGGAGGACATGCCTGGAACACCTCCCCAGGGAAGCATCCAGGAGGCATCCGAAAGAGATGCCCAAGCCACCTCAGCTGATTCCTCTCGATGTGGAGGAGCAGCGGCTCTACTCCGAGCTCCTCCCGAGTGACTGTGCTTCTCAGCCTATCTCTAAGGAAGCGCCCAGCCACCCTGCGAAGGAAACTCATTTTGGCCGCTTGTACAGTTAGGTCCATAAATATTTGGACAGAGACAACATTTTTATAATTTTGGTTCTGTACATTACCACAATGAATTTTGAACAAAGCAATTCAGATGCAGTTGAAGTTCAGACTTTCAGCTTTAATTCAGTGGGTTGAACAAAATGATTGCATAAAAATGTGAGGAACTAAAGCATTTTTTAAACACAATCCCTTCATTTCAGGGGCTCAAAAGTAATTGGACAAATTAAATAATTGTAAATAAAATGTTCATTTCGGCGGCACGGTGGTGTAGTGGTTAGCGCTGTCGCCTCACAGCAAGAAAGTCCGGGTTCGAGCCCCGTGGCTGGCGAGAGCCTTTCTGTGTGGAGTTTGCATGTTCTCCCCGTGTCCGCGTGGGTTTCCTCCGGGTGCTCCAGTTTCTCCCACAGTCCAGAGACATGCAGGTTAGGTTAACTGGTGACTCTAAATTGACCATAGGTGTGAATGTGAGTGTGAATGGTTGTCTGTGTCTATGTGTCAGCCCTGTGATGACCTGGCGACTTGTCCAGGGCATACCCCGCCTTTCACCCGTAGTCAGCTGGGATAGGCTCCAGCTTGCCTGCAACCCTGTAGGACAGGACAAAGTGGCTAGAGATAATGAGATGAGATGCTCATTTCTAATACTTGGTTGAAAACCCTTTGTTGGAGACTGCCTGAAGTCTTGAACTCATGGACATCACCAGATGCTGTGTTTCCTCCTTTTTAATGCTCTGCCAGGCCTTTACTGCAGCAGTTTTCAGTTGCTGTTTGTTTGTGGGCCTTTCTGTCTGAAGTTTAGTCTTTAACAAGTGAAATGCATGCTCAATTGGGTTGAGATCAGGTGACTGACTTGGCCATTCAAGAATATTCCACTTCTTTGCTTGAATAAACTCCTGGGTTGCTTTGGCTTTATGTTTTGGATCATTGTCCATCTGTATTATGAAACGCCGACCAATCAGTTTGGCTGCATTTGGCTGGATTTGAGCACACAGTATGTCTCTGAATACCTCATAATTCATCCGGCTGCTTCTGTCCTGTGTCACATCATCAATAAACACTAGTGACCCAGTGCCACTGGCAGCCATGCATGCCCAAGCCATCACACTGCCTCCGCCGTGTTTTACAGATGATGTGGTATGCTTTGGATCAGGAGCTGTACCATGCCTTTGCCATACTTTTTTCTTTCCATCATTCTGGTAGAGGTCGATCTTGGTTTCATCTGTCCAAAGAATGTTCTTCCAGAACTGTGCTGGGTTTTTTAGATGTTTTTTAGCAAAGTCCAATCTAGCCTTTTTATTCTTGAGGCTTATGAGTGGCTTGCACTGTGCAGTGAACCCTCTGTATTTACTTTCATGCAGTCTTCTCTTTATGGTAGATTTGGATATTGATACGCCTACCTCCTGGAGAGTGTTCACTTGGTTAGCTGTTGTGAAGGGGTTTCTCTTCACCATGGAAATTATTCTGCGATCATCCACCACTGTTGTCGTCTGTGGGCATCCAGGTCTTTTTGCATTGATGAGTTCACCAGTGCTTTCTTTCTTTCTCAGGATGTTCCAAACTGTAGATTTTTCCACTCCTAATATTGTAGCAATTTTTCGGATGGGTTTTTTCTGTTTTCGCAGCTTAAGAATGGCTTGTTTCACCTGCATGGAGAGCTCCTTTGACCGCATGTTTTCTTCACAGCAAAATCTTCCAAATGCAAGCACCACACCTCAAATCAACTCCAGGCCTTTTATCTGCTTAATTGAGAATGACATAATGAAGGAATTGCCCACACCTGCCCATGAAATAGCCTTTGAGTCAATTGTCCAATTACTTTTGGTCCCTTTAAAAACAGGGTGGCACATGTTAAGGAGCTGAAACTCCTAAACCCTTCATCCAGTTTTACTGTGGATACCCTCAAATGAAAGCTGAAAGTCTGGAATTTATGTCCATGTCCATTATATAACTATAACTTGAATATGTTTCAGTAAACAGGTAAAAAAACAAAATTTGTGTCAGTGTCCAAATATATGTGGGCCTAACTGTATCCGTGATCTTGTTCTTTCGGTCATTACCCAAAGCTCATGGCCATAGGTGAGAGTCAGAACGTAGATCGACCGGTAAATCGAGAGCTTCGCCTTTTGGCTCAGCTCCTTCTTCACCGCGACGGACCGGTAAAGCGACCGCATCACTGCAGAGGCCGCACTGATCCGCCTGTCGATCTCATGCTCTATCCTTCCCTCACTCGTGAACAAGATCCTGAGATACTTAAACTCCTCCACTTGAGGCAGGACTTCTCCACCAACCTGGACAGGGCAAGCCACCCTTTTCTGGTCAAGAACCATGGCCTCGGACTTGAAGGTGCTGATTCTCATCCCAGCCGCTTCACACTCGACTGCAAACCACCCCAGTGCATGCTGAAGGTCCTGGTTTGCAGAAGCCAACAGGACAACATCTGCAAAAAGCAGAGATGAAATCCTGTGGTTCCCAAACAGGATTCCTTCTGGCCCCTGGCTGCGCCTAGAAATTCTGTCCATAAAAATTATGAACAGAACCAGTGACGAAGGGCAGCCCTGCCGGAGTCCAACATGCACTGGAAACAGGTCTGACTTATTGCCGGCAATGTGAACCAGACTCCTGCTCCATTCGTACAGGGACCGGACAGCCCTTAGCAAAGAGCCCTGAACCCCATACTCCCGAAGCACCCCCCACAGAATACCATGAGGGACATGGTCGAATGCCTTCTCCAGATCCACAAAGCACATGTGGACTGGTTGGGCAAACTCCCATGAACCCTCGAGCACCCTATGAAGGGTACAGAGCTGGTCCAGTGTTCCGTGACCAGGACGAAAACTGCATTGTTCCTCCTGGATCCGAGGTTCGACTATCATCCGAATTCTCCTCTCCAGTACCCTGGAGTAAACCTTCCCTGGGAGGCTGAGAAGTGTGATTCCCCTATAATTGGAGCACACTCTCCGGTCCCCTTTCTTAAAAAGAGGGACCACCACCCCAGTCCGCCACTCCAGAGGCACTGTCCCTGCCCGCCACGCGACGTTGCAGAGGCATGTCAGCCAAGACAGCCCCACAACATCCAGAGACTTAAGATACTCGGGGCGGATCTCATCCATCCCCGATGCCTTGCCACCGAGGAGCTTGCTAACCACCTCAGTGACTTCGGCTTGGGTAATGGACGAGTCCACCCCTGCATCATCAGCCTCCGCTTCCTCAATGGAAGAATGGAAGACGTGACTGTGGGATTGAGGAGATCCTCGAAATATTCCTTCCACCGCCCGACAATGTCCCCAGTCGAGGTCAACAGCTCCCCACCCGCACTGTAAACAGTGTTGGCAGAGTACTGCTTCCCCCTCCTGAGGCGCCGGACGTTTTGCCAGAATTTCTTCGAGGCCGACCGATAGTCCTCCTCCATGGCCTTACCGAACTCCTCCCAGTTCCGAGTTTTTGCCTCCGCAACTGCCCGAGCTGTGGCACGCCTGGTCTGCCGATACCCGTCAGCTGCCTCAGGAGTCCCAGAGGCCAACATGGCCCGATAGGACTCCTTCTTCAGCTTGACGGCATCCCTTACTTTCGGTGTCCACCACCGGGTTTGGGGATTGCCACCACGACAGGCACCGGAGACCTTGCGGCCACAGCTCCGAACAGCCACGTCTACAATGGAGGTAGAGAACATGGTCCACTCAGACTCAATGTCCCCTGCCTCCTTTGGAAGCTGGGAGAAGCTCTCCCGGAGGTGGGAGTTAAAGACCTCCCCGACAGAGTGCTCGGCCAGACGTTCCCAGCAGACCCTCACCATACGTTTGGGCCTGCCAGGTCTGTCCAGCTTCCTCCTCCGCCAACGGATCCAACTCACCACCAGGTGGTGATCAGTTGACAGCTCAGCCCCTCTCTTCACCTGAGTGTCCAAGACATAGGGCCGGCGATCAGATGAAATGACAACAAAGTCAATCATCAATCTCCAACCTAAGGTGTCCTGGTGCCACATGCACTTATGGACACCCCATGCTCGAACATGGTGTTCGTTATGGACAAACTGTGACTAGCACAGAAGTCTAATAACAAAACACCACTCGGGTTCAGATCGGGGAGGCCATTCCTCCCAATCACGCCCCTCCAGGTGTCCCTGTCATTGCCCACATGAGCATTGAAGTCCCCCAGTAGAACAATGGCGTCCCCAGTCTGAGCACCTCTCAGTACTTCTCCCAGGGACTCCAAGAAGGCCGGATACTCTATACTGCTATTCGGCCCGTAGGCACAAACAACAGCAAGAGCCCTCTCCCCAGTCTGAAGGCACAGAGAGGCGACTCTCTCATTCACTGGGGTAAACTCCAACACATGGCGGCTGAGCTGGGGAGCTATAAGCAAGCTCACACCAGCCTGCCGCCGTTCACCATGGGCGACTCCAGAGAAGTGGAGAGTCCAGCCCCTCTCGAGGAGCTGGGTTCCGGAGCCCAAGCTGTGTGTGGAGGTGAGCCTGACTATCTCTAGCCGGTACCACTCAACCTCCCGCACAAGCTCAGGCTCTTCCCCCCCCAGCGAAGTAACATTCCATGTCCCAACAGCTAGCTGCTGTGTCCGGGGATCGGGTCGTCGAGGCCTCTGCCTTCGACTGATGCCCAATCCACACTGCACCAGCCCCTTACGGCTACCTCTGTGGGTGGTGAACCCACAGGAGATCGGGCCCACGTCACCATTTCGGGCTGAGCCCGGCTGGGCCCCTTGGGCAAAGGCCCGGCCACCAAGCGCTTGCATACAAGCCCCAACCCCAGGCCTGGCTCCAGGGTGGGGCCCTGGCTGCACCATACCAGGCAACATCACGGTCCTTGATTGATTATTCTTCATAAGGGGTTTTGGTGAACTGCTCTTGGTCTGGCCTGTCACCTAGTACCTGTCTGCCTTGGGAGACCCTAACAGGGGCGTAATGCCCCTGACAACATAGCTCCTAGGATCATTCAAGCACACAAACCCCTCCACCACAATAAGGTGGCAGTTCTAGGAGGGGCTATTGAAATTAAAACAACAAAAAAGATTCATAAATCGTTTTTTACCTGTATTGCACTCAAAACAATGCAACAGCACATTATTTAATGTTTTGCCTCATTAATTTTAGTGTGTGTGTGTGTGTGTGTGTGTGTGTGTGTGTGTGTGTGTGTGTTTCAAAATACATACTTATGCTAATTCTTGCAAGACATTTAAAAAAATTGGGACAGTAAAGCAATCACCACTTTATAATGTTGCCATTCCCTCTCACAACACTTAAAATATGTTTAGGGGTTGAAGACACCACATGATGAAAAGTTACAGGTCTTATTTTGTCCCATTCTTAAAGTGTGCAACAATACAGGATCGTCATTGTCATTTTTTTTTTTTTTCATTTTTCTATTGGGGACAGAGGGGACAGGCACCCTCTTCTTCCTCAGCCATGCCATTGTAATGTGTGCAGAATGTGGTTTTGCATTGTCTTGTTGAAATATCCCTGGAAAAGATGTTGTCTTGAAGCCCGCATATGTTGGTCTAAAATCTCAATGTACTTTTCTGCATTAATGCTGCCATCACAGAAGTATAAGTTACCTTTGCCAAGGGCACTGACACAACCCCATACCATGACAGACCCTGGCTTTTGGACTGGTGGCTGATAACAGTCTACATGGTTCTTTTCATCTTTGGTCTGGAGCACATGGCATCCATTTCTTCCAAAAAATGCCTGCAATACTGATTCATCTGACCACAACACACATTTCCACTGTGTGCTGGTCCATCCCAGATGCCTCCAAGTCCAGAGAAGTTGATGGTGCTTCTGGACACAGTTAACATAAGGCTTCCTTTATACACAGTGAAGTTTTAATTGCCATTTGTGGATGTAACTCTGTATTGTAGTGCTTAACAAAGGTTTGCCAAGTAAACCTGAGTCCATGTGGTTATATCAGCTATAGATGAAGGACTGTTCTTGATGCAGTGCTGTCTGAGGGATCGGAGATCTCAGGTGTTCAGCTTAGGCTTGCGCCCTTGCCCTTTATGCACCAAAATTCCTCTATATTCCTTGAATTGTTTCATGATATTATGCACCATAGAGGGTGAAATATCCAAATCTCTTCCTATCTTTCTTTGAGAAACATTGTTTTTAAACATTTCAATAATTTTCTCATGCATCTGTTGACAAGCTGTAGATCCTTGACCCATCTTTCTCCTCAAAGTCTGGACCTTTCCTAGATACTGATTTTGTACCAAATCATGATTACAATCACCTGTTGACATCACCTGTTTCAAATTACATCATTATTTAATTGTTTTACCTCATTGCTAGCCCTATTTTTTTAAGTGTTGCAGGCCTAACATGCAGGAATGGATGTATATAAACTAATCAAATGAAGTTAACAAGACAAAACATGAAATATGTTTGGTTCATACTGTCTACAATGAAATACAAGTCAAAGTAAATTTAGAAGTCACTGCTTTCTTTATTTAATTTGCATTTTCCAGACCACCCTAACTTTTTCTGATTTAGGGTAATACATACGTACGTACGTACAGGGTGCGATTTGTCAAAAAAACAGAAGGGGGGATGTTTTTTTTTAATCATGAAACGTCACAAAATTAAGGTAACAATAGGCTAACAGCTCAATAACATCCGATGATATCAAAGGAATAACACTAAATGAAAACGAACACTAAACCAGAGATAGTAAATTCATCTTCCTATCTCTCTGACTAAATACACGAACACTAACACAACAAAGTTTGCATTGCTTGTCGCATTGCTGTGATGTTTCTCTCCCTCCGGATTAAATGGACAGTGACTCGAAAATCACTAAAATACATGAATACTAAATGAACAGTTTGCTCTGATGGCGCAGTTCACATTGTGCGCAGCTTTCCGATTTAAACTGGTTTTTTTCTCATCCTTATACTTCCTGTTTCATGGACTGTAACGGATTTGCTTATTTAGTAATTTTAATACAGAATTTACTTTGAAATTATAATCAGACACTCCAACGTCCCCCCTAAAAAAAAAAAAAAAAATCGGCCGTGAAAAAGGCGGCATCCGCCAAAAGGCGCGCTGTTTGCATCCCTGCATAGAATGCAAAGATATTGTTATTATCTACAATGTATCTATTTGCTGGGGACGTTCGTGAACATCAAAGCTGCCACTTCGGGCCATTTTGAAAGTGAGTGCAATGTAGACCATAGAAAACTGTGTCACAACATGCCTGTCATGTCAACTTTTTTTTTGGTTTGTTTGTTTTATTGACGGGGTTGTCCCCGAGGATTTTTTTTCAGCAGAGATAAAAACCAGAGGGGGGGATGATCCCCACCATCCCCCCCAGCAAATCGCACCCAGCGTACGTACATACATACATTCAGTGCCCTCCATGATTAATGGAACCCCTTGTAAAGATTAGTAAAAAGGGTTAGAAAAAATCCACATTTGGGTGAAGTAGCTTCATCTCACACTGAAAAAAAAAAAGAGAAATCTCTCTGCATGGGGCAGAGTGATTCTTGCCCCAATGGGTCACTATGAGGGCTTGTTACAGTTGCCTTTTTTGACAAATAGGTGCAATAATAACAACACCATGGTGCTAAATGGGGCATTGTGCATACTACTGCATAATTGCACAACATTTAGAAAGGCAAGCAAACCAATGGAACATTGGTTTATTTCTGTTCAGTAGCAACATTTTTTAAATCATTGGTCATGACATTGTGAATGAAGACTATACGAAATAACATTTGTTTTTAAAGCTCTGTCTCACACGCAACCATGGATGAGCCACAAATACTGTCAGTCTAATTCTTTCTGGGTTACTGTTCAAGTGACCAGTCAAACACTGTAATTCATCATGTATAACTTGCATAATAGTATGTTCACCACTGTAATCTTCACCACTGTAACTAAAGACCCCCTGACAATGCTTCAGAACCCCTGGACCCCACTTTCAGGACCACTTTTCTAAAGATAAATTTCAAGTAAATGAGACTGAAGTTCTGCTCTTGATCTGATCATCAGGACAGACACTTCATCTGAACTTATACTGTTCCATGGGCTCCTATGTGGAATTAAGACATAAAAATGTACTGACCTCCATGCTTGCACTCTCAATGACAGTGACTCACACACAACTTCCCCCACACAGGTACATGTCTGACCCTGTACACATCCTCGCCCAATGACACCGTTTTGCTCTCTAACAATCTTGCTAATTATAATTGTTAATTAATTTTCTCACACTGTCCTCATCAGGAGACTAATAACCTACATTTTACATAATTAGACCTTCAACCTTTTACTCCCTCTATCTCTTGCTGCACGATCATACCATCTCTCCCTTTCCTTTTGCATGCTCTCTTTCTCTCTTACTATCTATATTGCACATGCACACACCATGTTGCCAATGGGTGTGAGAATGTTTTTGTTCTGTCCAGACTTGTCTCTTCACCACTGTCAAAGAGAGCAGCACATTGTCCTGATTTTTCACTGCACTCTTTCCCTTAGCCCTGTTTGTCCTCCCAGCACAGCAGCCATCTTGCTATATTTTTCTCAATCCTCCCACAGTGACCTGGATTGAGTCAGCCACCTGTGTGAGGGAATTAGTTATCACAGACTGTACCATGTCTGGGTTTCTTCTAATTCCACATATATGACATAATATGACATGCTCCTTTACTGGTGTCATCATGCTTATCAGCCATATTGTTTGCTCCCAACCCACCCGATGAGTCCAGTTCAAAGTAAGAACATGGCACGTGTTCAGAGGCTGACATGTCAGGCTGCAGATAAGGATCTCTAATGATCTGTACTCTGGTCAACAGTTTTGACACACTTTTGACAAGCCGAGATGCTAGCTAACCAAGCTGTCCGATGTCTCCCCCTCTCTGTCCTCTTTCTATCTCTCTCCATCCGTCTCTCTTTCACTCTCTGGAGAGACATAACCCAGATTTTAAAAATGAACTGCTGCCTATCTCTCCTCATCTACCCCTTGCTTTTCTCTCTCTCTCTGTGTGTCACTTTCTCTCTCTTTACCTCACACACTCTTCCTGTTGGTAAAAACAGAATCAATCTTGGAAAGTGAAAATCGCCTCAGAGTCTCTGCCCCTTTTCGTTCTCTATTGGATAAAGGAATAGAGAGCCCTCTACTCCTCCTACGTCTTCTTGCATTCCTGGAAAGCTTCACTCAACTTTCAACTTTCTGTCTCTTCTTTTTTTTTCCCCTTTGGGGGCTGTTCAGAGAGAGGGTTTTCCCTATTTTTGGTTTTGGTTTCCTGCATGATCTCAATTCTTCTACTTTTTATGAGTCAGGGCTGAAGAAGCCGTGAACCTGACATCCACCAAGGAAAGGGAAGAGGGAGAACAGTGAGTGAGCGTTTAACAGGATCTGTCAGCAAAGCAACCACAAACGGGTAATTTCTTCACTTTTGTTTGTTCTGTCTATCTTGCCTTGACCTTTGTTAACTTCTATTAATGTACTCTTTTGCCTCAAAAAATACTTGACCATTGATTTTTTTTTTCTGTCATTGCAGGTGATTTATTGTCTTCAGGTTGTTAAGGTTTCCTCATTTTCTCCTCTCTTCTTTTCCTAATCAATTTATGTGTCTCTTGTCTGAGGTGCTCTTCTGTTATCCCTTCTCATCTCCTGTTGCTACATTTGATCCGGCATGTGGTTCATCACTCACTAGCTGCCCTGTACTGGCCCTACGAAATAAATGTGGATGAGATCGATCCTTTGTTTTTTGCACTAGAATCTGATTGTGAATCTATCTGAATCAGTACCTACGTTAGATTTAAGAAGTGGTATTCAGAAGAGGAGAGACTGGGGAAAACTTCATGATATCTTATCTAATGCTCCTTCTGAATATAATGAGTGGTGTGATGGGAAAAGGAGTGTAAAGCAGAGAGGGAGGGAAGGAGATGGGGATGTGGAGGAGCAGGTGGTGCGCATGGTTGACATGGTGATATGGAGTGTGTGTGTGTGTGTGTGTGTGTGTGTGTGTGTGTGTGTGTGTGTGTGTGTGTGTGAGTGAAGAAGAACACTAATCACTATGTGCTTTGGAGTCCCAGTGAAAGTGTGTGTGTGTGTGTGTGTGTGTGTGTGTGTGTGTGTGTGTGTGTGTGTGTGTGTGTGTTAACCTCCCTTTCATTCTGTTCACTCACAATCTCGCTCTCTCTCTCTTTCTCTCGTGAATTTCCTTCTCTTGACTTCATCCACATCACAAACTGCCATCTGCACATGCACACACACACACAAACCTTATCCCCATCTCCTTCCCCATTCTGTTTCCTTCCTTCACCTTTAATCTTTTCTTCTAATTCTCCACCTGCAAATCTTCATCTTGCCATTCTCTTCGCCTTTTTTAACCTCCTTTCTCTTCCCCTGCCCCATCCTTCCTCTTCCCCTGCCCCATCCTTCCTACAGCAGCATGTCTACACCAGTCTCTCCATCTCCTTCTCTTTCGCCACTGTCCCTGTCCTCTCCTTCTCCCTCTCCCTCCTCTTCTCCTTTGCCCTCTCCCCTCTCTCCTCCCCCCAGACTTCCAGTCTTCCAGAGGAAAGGAGCACTCAAGCACAAGAGGATTGTAGAAGTGAAAGACCATCAGTTCACAGCCCGCTTCTTCAAACAGCCCACCTTCTGCAGCCACTGCACAGACTTCATCTGGTACTTTACATTCATGTTTCACCATCCACACTTACGAAATGCCCAAATGTCTGCTTGCTGGGAGAGATCTAAACCTTTAGCTCTTGAAAATAATTCATGCTAAAGGTATCTGGAGGCGTTTTTTTACCTGACAAAAAGCAAAATTTTGTTATATTATCATGAAATACTGCTATATTTGGATCCTGGATTGCAGCATAAATACCTACTACTGATGCAATCTCAAACCATTCATTTCAACTATATAGATTCTACTTCTGAGTATCAATTCCAGTCAACATGTTATATTTTCTCTCATTTCCTCCCAGTTACATCATTGATAATTCCCACCTACTAGCTACTTTGTTTGGTTTTTTTAAATCTTTGGATAATCCAGTTGAGACTACAGTACAAACAGACAGGCCATCTCCAGACTATAAGGCTATGTCCACATTAATAGGTTTTATTTTAAAAATGGCATCTTAAAATTAAAACAATCTCCATCCAAACCATTGTTTCAGCTCCGTATCAGAAATAACCTCGTCCATACTAACACACCTGAAAACGCATATCACATGACCATTCACGTACATTAGGCATGTGCATGCTCGTATAAACAGCTGATTCTACATGTTTTCTTTCAGAAAAGGGTCATCTGATCAGAGCGTCGCAAATTAGGAAGGGATACATGGTGACTGATAAAGACCCAATCAGGAAGTGAACACAGTTGTCAACGTCATCATTTCTAAGTGTCTCCATTTTCCATGTCTACACTAAAACGCTACCCCGAAGTTTTCATACTAAAATGGGGTCAGCAGCATTTCCAAGTCTTGAGTTTCAAGGCTCAAAAACTCTGAACTAATATGGACGCCAAACATAAACATAGCAACACTGATGCACTTTAAAACTCAAACGTATTAATGTAGCCATAGCTTCAGTTAACTGACAGGAAACAAATCGGCTGATTCTTAACAACATGTCCACACTTTCTAGCTTTTGGCATTTAGTAAATTATCTGCAGACAACCTCAAATCGGTCAACTGGGGAAACAGGAAAGGTGTCCCGCCCTTCCTCCCAAAGCAGTTACACTCTCTTGGACTCGTTAGTAGAAAGCATTGTGACGAGTCAAACTCTCAATCTCCAGGCAATTGCTGGGTTTCATATGACGTCACATCCGCCTTATTAGTTATTCAAAACTTTAGCTGGTGGTCTACCAAAGCTCAGTTGACAAAGCGTTTGTATGAAGAAGGTGCATTGTTCGCATGAAAAATGCCTTACGCTTGCGTTGTTTTAGGTTGTTCAACTCAATCAAACCATGAAACTGATAAAAGTTTCTTCAGGGTTCTCCGTGAACTAATAAAAAAAAGTGTAAACGAACACAGGATTTCACAAAAAGACATGGAGAAAGGTGGTTTTTGAACCTCTCGCTGAAATCGAAGGGAGCCGAGTCAAAGCATGCTCGAGTTTGCAGTGATCACTTGGTGAAAGGTTTGTATGTCCCTCTCAGCTATGTCCTTAGTGTTTTCCAAGTACTTTTCTTGCTATGTGTCATTATTTTACGGTATTTTTTTAATCACGAAGTGCTAAAGTCCCCAGCTGTTTCTTTGTTTACTCCTCACAGAGTCCATATGCATGAAGGTCACGACAAGATTCTTCCCCAGCCATACAGTTACAATGCACCGTGATCACTTCTCTGTCTTGTTTAACTAATGCCGCTTTTCCACTACAAACGCGGCTGAGCCGTGCCGTGCTGAGTCGAGCTGAGCGGGGCTGTTGGAGTTGCATTTCGACTACAACCGCGCTGAACCGTGCTGGCTGGAAGTGGGTGGACACATTGGGTGGAGTTAGCGAAAGTGGGTGGACGTCACGTGATGTCGTTAAGCAGCGCAAACAGTGACATCAGTGACAGTGGCGGAACAAGTCAGAGCCGGGCCGGGGGTGGGGCAAATGACCGGGCCCTTTATTAAAGCTTATCATAACATCATTTTAGGCTACAAAATGTCCGCAACTGCGGTGTTTACCAATTTCAACACTACCGGGTGCAACTATGTTATTTAGTACATCAAGTCCTTCAAACGAACATGTAACTCAGAAACAAAAAACATTAGGATACTGTACATGGCTCATAATAAAACATCAATAGCCTATACTGCGCACATTATTTGAAGGGCATACGAATGAGCGCTCAGAGGTTGCAACGGTGACAGGAAGAGTCAGAAATAAAAGGAGGGCGGTGCAAACCTCACTGAATGCACTGTGTTTACCAATTTCAACACTACGGGGTGCAACTATGTTATTTTGTACATTAAGTCCTTCAAACGAACATGTAACTCAGAAACAAAAAAACATTAGGCGACATACTGTACATGGCTCATAATAAAACATCAATAGCCTACTGCGCGCATTATTTGAAGGGCATACGACGAGCCTTGCGCTCCGCGAACTCGTCCACGATGCTCTGTATGTCACTGATTCAGTGAGCTTTTAAGCGGTAGTCTCACGACCCGAATAGTAAACAATAAACATGGAGGACATGGTGTCGTTAGTGTTGCTGGTCTTGGTGCTGTGGCTTGTTGTCACCGACAACGCCAACAGATACTGGCAAGAGCGTATAGATGAGGCGAGGCGCATAAGGCTTCAGAAATTCTCGTAATTCGTAATTATTCTTCTTCGGGTTTACGGTGTTTACAGATCCCAGCGCGCTTGCGGGGCATGTGTGGGCATGTGAGGACACGCCTCCTCACCAATCAGTGCACAGGGGAGTGTCTGCTCACGCCCCCAGCCTCACTCGGCACGGTTTGGCTCGCTTCAGCCCCACTCCAAAACGGTGCGAGTTTTAGGGGCTAAGCAGGGCTGAAACGAGCTGAGTCGTGCTGGTTTTTGGTAGTCGAAACGCGAGCCGTGTCGGGCTGAAGTGAGCTGAAGCAAGCTGAAAAAGGGTAGTGGAAAAGGGCCATAAGATCCAGGTCTTTAAAGGGGTTTCTGATGATCTTTGTGAATGGTTTACCTGAGAGATAAGAGCCAACACAAGTGAGAATCAAACGAACTGTTGTTTGTTTACACTTCAACTTGCAGCACTTCGTTGTAAAGATGCAAATGAAAAGCTTAAAAAAAAACATACTTACATGGGCAAAAACAATACAGGATTCATTCGGCAGCAACTTGATACTGAGGTCCTTTACCCAGCCACATACAAAAAAGTTGTAAGCCTCCATACTCTTCCACGCTTTTCATCTGTTTTGTGGTGTAGAAGGACGTCTTCAACACCAGATAGTTCGAGATGTCGGGGAACTCGACTGAAGGGTAATTTTCAAGATCATATGACAAATCCTTCTTTCTCAGACTGTAGGGGTCGATTCCATTGCACATAGCAATCTTCTGAGTATATCTAATGCGAGCAGTGGCTTCTAGATTACGAGCATACTCTGATAAGTTATCGCTAGTTGCTTGCACTACGGCAGCCGTTTAGACCACCAGCTATTTCACTTACAGTAAAACCGCTAAGAAATGTCATGTTACTGAAATCCAGCAATTGGGTGAAACATTAGATAGTTGTGTTATTTGAGAGCCCAATCAACTTAATTTCTGCAAAGCCATCTGGATCCAGTATCAGTTCAGCATGGAATTAAATTACATGAATGTAACTGCTGCTGATCAACACAAATTCTAAGATTCAAAATCTAATTAATAGTAAAACTATCCTCATCAGGCCTCTGTGGATATTTGGATCAATATAATAGATGACTGACCTGCATTTAAAATGCCTTTTCCAGTCTCACCATGTGTCATGTTGAAGTGACTAGCAGTGTGAGTGGGTTGAGACCTCATCTCTTGAAACAGCCACATATTTCAGTTAGTCTGGTTCCCGTTCTTGCCAACTTGGGAGTTGGCCAAAGTCGTTTGTCCGTCACTGCAATAGATACGAAGTGCCAAGATTTGCAGCCTTCCTGTTGTGCTGTTAGAATTAGCATTACCCATCACAATAACACTTCAGATTGAGAATGAAAATCTGCCCACCATACAAATGACAACAAAACTCCACAAGTAATAACAAACCTGCCACCTTTGCCTTTATACTTTACCTTCATATAATGCCATTTCAGTTTCTTATTTTTTTACCAGTTACTTGAACAAATAAATGGACACATTATGAACACAATTCCATGTTTCTGTTGATAGTTGGGCGGCACGGTGGTGTAGTGGTTAGCACTGTCACCTCACAGCAAGAAGGTCCTGGGTTTGAGCCCAGCGGCCGACGAGGGCCTTTCTGTGTGGAGTTTGCATGTTCTCCCCGTGTCTATGTGGGTTTCCTCCGGGTGCTCCGGTTTCCCCCACAGTCCAAAGACATGCAGGTTAGGTTAATTGGTGGCTCTAAACTGACCGTAGGTGTGAATGTGAGTGTGAATGGCTGTTTGTCTCTGTGTCAGCCCTGCAATGCCCTGGCGACTTGTCCAGGGTATACCCCGCCTCTCGCCCATAGTCAGCTGGGATAGGCTCCGACTTATCCGCAACCCTGCACAGGGTAAGCAGTTACGGATAATGGATGGATGGATGGATGGATGGATGGATGGATGTTGATAGTTGGGCGGCACAGTGGTGTAGTGGTTAGCACTGTTGCCTCACAGCAAGAAGGTTCTGAGTCTGAGCCCAGTGGCCGATGGGGACCTTTCTGTGTGGAGTTTGCATGTCCTCCCCATGTCTGCATGGGTTTCCTTCCACATTTGTTATTCTCTTTTTTACTGGGTGGTTATTGCTCAGTTTTACTCTCAAAGAATGAAGTGAGACTCTGCTACATACATACTGCATATTTACTGTATAGCATGCTTATATGCACATCATCACCTGGGGGGTGTAAAGCTCGGGTCTGCAGGGATGAATTCAATTATGCAGATCTTTCTCTGAGCGACTGCAGAGGTCCAGCCAGTGCAGAGCTACAGGGAGCCATATGTCCCTTCAGTCACCAGCATGGTCTGCTTTCTCTCTCTCTCTCTCTCTCTCTCTCTCATCTTTTTTTTTCAGAGCTTTGGTATTTAAGTTCAAAGCGACTGTCGTGATTGCAATATCTGGCTTCATCAATTAATTAAACATAATTAACTGTTATATTGGCTCATTGGGTAATGTTAGAGGAATCTTTTAATTGATTTTTGTGAATTACATCCTAAAATTTCCAGGCATTTCCAGACATGGTTCATTATGTGAATGAATCAGAGTATGTTCTGACAATTTTTCAGTGTGAGAATGCTGTAGCAGCTTTTTTGGACACATGGGGGGGGGGGGGGGGGGGGGGGCAAAATAATTACATGGTGCAAAATAATTGGCCCCATAATGTAATTAATGCACTGACTTTACAGTTGCAGGTTACAGGTCAAACTACCTACAACACAACAATAATAATTTACACCTATATGCACTAGATATTATATATTAAAAGTAGATGCCCTTTCAATTTCATAAAATTGGTGAAATTTAGTTCCTTCTGAAATTTGGTCATTGTGATATATGTTTATTTCTGTAATATCTAAAAAAAAAAAACAGGCCATTCTGTGGCTGGGAAGTTATTTAATTTGAAGGGATTCCCTAGCAAATAATGTGCATGAAATCTCTCACTTCACGCACTCAAGCAAACAGAGGAAGTCCATGTGCACATGTGCATGCTTACCTTAGTCATCGTCGTCTTCTTCATCTTTTGGGTTTTACGGCAGCTGGCATCCAGTGTTGCATTACTGCCATCTACAGGTTTACCTTGACTATGCACTGACAGTTACATCATTCTGTCGCTAAACAAACAGCTGATCACACCGAGGTGCTCGCTGACCGCCGATATTTATTAGTTTGGTCCTGCGTTTCCTTTCCTTTGCAACATAATGTCTTTTCTTCTCACTTTCCTTTACCGTAGTTGGTCTTTCACATTTCATTCACACACTCATGTCTGCCATTGTTCTCTCCTGTTTCAAATTTGTATCCCACAATGCCTTGCATGAATGGGGAAAGCCCACCACGTGATGCATGACGTAGTATCTTGAATTGGGTCATGATGAAGCAGGAAAAAATAACAGAGAATTTACCGGTAGGGCCACATGGCCCTAGATTCATTAATTGTTCTATTTAAAAAAAACTAATAAAATTGGAAGTCTGTGATTCGAATTCAGTAGCTTTCAGTCCACTAAACAAAAATAATTGGGTGTCAGGGAAAAAAATGTTTATAACCAAAACTTGAATATTCTGAAAGGCAGTCTACCTTTAAATCTGCATGAATAGAATAAAAATACTCAATGGAGATCTACACAGGCAAAGCTAAAACCTCTAGGTAATGTATGCTAGTCATGATTGCATCATCATGACATGTACAGTGTGTCAAAACGTACTTGGTTGAAGCAGAATAATATCAGTGAAGTACAATAATTATAAAATATTTTAAAAAATAATTATGATTTCAGTATTCAAATAAATAATCATACTTATTACTTTAGCTGTTATTGTGTAGCCCTACAAAGAATTGAGACAAAATTCAGTCCAAGCAATCTATTTCTCAAAGCATGCACAGGCCTCCTCTCTGTTCTCCTGAATGATATAGATGTGACTGTTTGTCAGAAGGATATACTGAGACACAGAGTGAATATTCATTAACTTCTCTATCCATTTTCTCTTTTTGAAGGGGTATAGGAAAACAAGGATTCCAGTGCCAAGGTAACTCATGAAGACACCTTTTTTCCCATTTATGGCTTTGGTTAGCAGCTAAAATAAGTTCAACTATTGTTTAACATGTAATGTAAATGTGTTTTAGTTTGCAGTTTTGTGGTGCACAAACGCTGTCACGAGTTTGTCACTTTTACATGTCCTGGAAGCATCACTGCACCTAAAGCAGAGGTATGAATGTGTGGGGCATCTTCCTCACTCCTCCCTCTCCGTGTTTTTCTGTCTCTCTCTCTCTTTCTACGGTACCTCCATCTCATACTAGTTCCATGAATGTAGATCCTGTTAGTTCTGAAGAGCTGAAGATGAATGAAGTACATCAAAAGACATCAGGAAAGCACAAGCGGATTAACCCCCTCCCTTTGAAAGGAGGATAGGTGTAATGATGTGATGATGGTGTATTGAACTGTTAAGCCTAACAACAGAAAGGCGAACAGCAGTAATATATATATATATATATATATATATATATATATATATATATATATATAGGAGAGAGAGGGAGAGAAATCTAATGAGAGGAACACAGATTTTCCCCCCTTTCCTGCACATTATCTGTTTGCTGTATCTGACTGACAAGCATTTGTCTTTTATTTTAAATACAATAGATAAACTAATGATGTGTGTCCGTGTGCCCATATATGTGAGTATGTAGGTGCCAGAGGGAGAGTGTGACATGATGGTCTGCTTATGGAGAGATCTGAGACTGACTGACACAGTAGAGGGAGGAGAGAAGCGTGATTGGCATATGATGGGGGAAAAAGGGCGGGAACTCTGCCAAGAGTGACAGAGAAGAGGAAGTACTGAGCAGACAGATGAAAGGAGCTGAGTGTGGGAAATAAGAACAGAGAGAGAGTCGGGAGACAAGAAAGAGAGATAGATATTTTGGAAGATTCAGGTTCTGCAGCTGGGCTAAACAGATTTATTGATCCACCATTCAGCTGTCTCAAAATAGCGTGAGCTAATTGGCTCATAGTCACTTCAAAATGGAGTCCTTCCTCTGTGTGTGTGTGTGTGTGTGTGTGTTTACAGGTGTGTAGAGATGAACTCATCATATCTCTTCTATTTTTAGAGAAAAGGGCAGTATCAGTGGGATCAGAGTCCTAATTTAAACCCCTCTCCTGTCATCTCTCTCTCTCTCTCCCATAGGATCTGAAGAGTAAACACAAGTTTAAGATACACACTTACTCCAGTCCAACCTTCTGTGATCACTGTGGTTCTCTGCTCTATGGCCTCATTCACCAGGGCATGAAATGCACCAGTGAGTGTATATGTGTGTGTGTGTGTGTGTGTGTGTGTGTGCGCATGTGTGCATGTGTGTGAGTATGACTGTAATTCAACACATTTTGGAGTGAAGCAATCAAATTAAAAACCCATAAAATCATCAAGGGCCACATAATGATGGTAAAAGGCTTTAGTTGTAATGAACAACATCCTGTAATAGTTTACTATTATTCCAATGTTTTATGACTAGAGCAGATGGCAGAGTAACAAGTGGTGCCAAATTATTTCGTTTCAGGAAATGATCACCATATTATACACCATTTAAGGAATATTCCGTTATAACTAGGATACAGATACATTTGATCATCAGTGCACAGTGCATCAATCAATCAATCAATCAATCAATCAATCAATCAATCAATCAATCAATCGATCAATCATGATGATAAATGCACAGTGGTATGGTGGAAATGCAGAATTTTAACAGACATTATGTTTAATAACATGACATCTTAACAAGCATGAAATCTATTTAATTAGCATCTCTCATCAGCCATGTTGCCAGTGTAATGCGCATGACATGTCATTATCAGGGATGTAATCGTAGAGATAGGAGTCCGAATGAGCATGTGTCTTCTTTCATAGCTTGTGTTAATTGGACTGGTTAATAGTGATGGTGGCATTATACACGAATTCTGACCTGTTAATTATAGATTCTCACCAAAGGAGAACCAAACAGATCTGATTTGCAGGAATTAAACATAGTTCTTTCTGCTCATTAAACATTGTTTGTGATTTGCACAAGAACTTAAACAAGGTAAATAATTCCCAAAGTACCAATATGTCCAGACTGGGTTGGGTCAACAAAAATAAGAAGAGTAATAATATATTTTCTTTCTGACTGGAACAAGCTAATGATAGATGACTGACAGGGATTCTGTTCTCGTATTCTGTTCTCATTTCAGGACTGTGTTTGTTTCTCTGCAGAAACTTTGCCTTGCATTGACATTTTCATTTGCATTCAATTCTGTATGGTGTGTCTTCTAAATGTCCCGTTCAGTGGCCATTTAATATGCTTTGGCTTAGTTTCAGTTCCAGACACAAATATGCAATCTGGAAGCAGCAAGCACAAATGGAATGAAGTAGCCTCTGATTAGTTTTGGGAAAAATGCCCAGCAGGAAGATATTTGAATGATAGCACTAGGCCTTATGTCCAACAAATAATTTGGAATTATGTCAGTGTAATATATTTTTCTGATTGGCTTGTATATTAATAGTGATTTTGCCACAAAGAGGTGTGGCTTGTTTGTTGATACTGTAATTCCTAGAAATTTAGGATATAGTTTGATCCTTCTTAGCACAGCTGATAAATTCAATGTCCATCATGTGCATAGGATCAGGCTTGTAGTGCTCAAGTCCGACTCGTGGCCTAATTTTAAGGACTCGTGACTTGACTTGGACTTGAACACTGATGACTCTGACTTGTGCATTAACTGGATTCAGACTCGTAAATTGGAGATGAGGACTCAGATTTTTTCTTTATTTTTTTGTAACATGCCATAATAATTTGGCATAAGATATTTATATCTACAGTACATTAATTTTTATACTAATTTTGTGCAAGAGAACGCACATTCACCTGTTCATATGTCATGTTCAGGAACAAACTAACGTTAATGGCACTAAAATGCCTGAAGAGAACGCCCCTAGGATTGTCCACTTTGCTTATACAGACTTCTCGTGCAGTGGGAAAAAATACACTGCTATGTGTTCCATATGTAGAAGAACTATCGAGGAGATGACGGGGACAACCTCAAACTTCAATCGTCATTTGGTAAGACTCCACCCAGAGAAGAAAGTGACATGCTATGTTCATTGCTCTGTTGATAGCAGGGTTTGCTGACTGATGAACTAGCCAGTGTTAACCCACTCTCATGTTATTTGCCCTGTTGATAGTGGGTGGGGCTTACTGAGCAATGAACACGCTTTTTATCTGTAGCCTATTAACTAAAATGGGGCAGTCAAGCAGTAACGTTAGTCCAACACAGTAGCAGAAACGGTTTCACATAAAGGCAGCAACAGCCACCGTCAAATGGTGCAGTTGGAGTCTTGTTCACGAACTCAACTCAGATCAATAGTGGACTCGACTCCTTTAATGACTTGGACTTGAACACTGGGGACTCGGACTGGGCTCAGACTTGAGGTTTAGGTGGGGTTTACATTAGACCGTATCAGCGGATCATCAGATTAACGTTTTTAAAACGATTAGCGTGCACACAGCAACACCAATACACGATTCGCGTGCACACAGCAACGCCAATACACGGATACGCTCGGCTCCGCAGGCATCCTGCGCTCCAAATCACTCCGCCCTGAACAGCGAGTGCCCTCTGGAGGGTGCGCACTCCGGCCCTGCGCAGCTCACACAGCGCGCGAGTGAAGTGCACGAGCAGTAATTCGGGACTGAGCTGCTGTGTGTGTGCTATCAGTGCATATCGGGTATGCGCGTCACTTACCACTTGCAAGTGGAAGGATGGCAAGCCTAAAGACAATCATAACTACACAATGGGCAGTATTTGCATCAGTATTTGCAGTATTTTCATACTTTTATACTCTTTAATGAAAGGTGATACAAGGCGGAAGTCCGCGCCGTTTTTCAGCAGTCACGTCACATGACCAACGCCAGCGAATCAGGAAGGTGGATGTCACAGTGACATTGTCCAATGATGGCGCTCAGCACAGCGTATCCACGTATCCGCGTATTCTCAATGTTTACACAGCACCGGACCAGACACGATCTGGATTGAATACGTGGACCCTGGCGGATTCCCGTTTCCCGGCGTTTCCAGGCGTTTTAATGTAAATGGACAGTGCATCCGCGAAGAAAACGAGACAGATACAGTCTAATGTAAACTTGGCCTTAGTGACTTGACTACAACACTGCATAGGATTCATATGAGACAACACAAATAGGTGTGCTTCCACTTCTTCCAAGCTTGCTGCATGGTCAGTAGTTCATATGTGTCTTGCAAAAAGTCATTACAAATAGAGAAAAAAGAAAATGGCAAAAAAAAAATAGAATTGATCACAAGCTCAAAGCTAATTATGACTAAAGTAATCTTTTTTTTCTGTCTGTATGTTTGTGTGAGGCTGTGAAATGAACGTTCATAAGCGATGTGAGAACAGTGTACCCAGTCTATGCGGGCATGACCACACTGAAAAAAGAGGACGGATCCACCTGAGCGTGCGTGGAGAGAAGGAGGATATATATGTCACAGGTGAGAGAAAAAGGAAGTGCTCATCGCTAAGGAAATTACTTGGAAGCCTTACACTGAATTATAAGAGATTATAAGAGTGGAGCAGTAGGTGCAGTTGATCTTCAGAGTGCAGAGATCTCTGGACTGCTTGGGAGTCTCATCTATGGGTCAGATTCCTCTTCCTCAAGGGAATGTGTAAAGACAGAAGGCATTAGGAGGGTCCTTACAAAATAGTAAGAGTTATCTCCAAACAACAAGTGACTTTTTTAGCTGGAGTGTCAGTAATTGTGTGATTCAGCCCATTACTGCCTTAGGTCTAGGCACATTTATTACAGTTTCAGCTGTTCATGTTGCTGAAGTGGCAGCACTTGGTACTGTTTGATGTTTTTACCTGAGGCCTGGTACCACACCAAGCCAGAAGTCTGAGTCAACTTGATCCATAGTAATTGTAAGCAAGAGAAGTGTACACATAGCTGTGGTGGACCTTTTTATCAGGTACAGTGCCTTGAAAAAGTATTCATACTGTACCCCTTGAACTTTTTCACATTTTTCCACCTTACAACCATGAACTTAAACATTTTTTATTGAGATTTTATGATAGACCAACACAGAATTGCACATAATTGTGAAGTGAAAGGAAAATGATAAATGGTCTTCAAAATTTTAAACAAATAAAAATCTGAAAAATGTGATGTGCATTAGTATTCAGCCCCCCTGCGTCAATACTTTGTAGAGCCACCTTTTGCTGCAATTACAGATGCAAGTCTTTTGTGGTATGTCTCTACCAGCTTTGCACATCTAGACACTGAAATTTTTGCCCATTCTTCTTGGCAAAATAGCTCAAGCTCAGCCAGATTGGATGGAGAACGTCTGTGAACAGCAATTTTCAAGTCTTGCCACAGATGCTCAATGGGATTTAGGTCTGGACTTTGACTGGGCCATTCTAACACATGAATATTCTTTGATCTAAACCATTCCATTGTCGCTCTGGCTGTATGTTTAGGGTCACTGTCTTGCTGGAAGGTGAATCTCCTTCCCAGTCTCAAGTCTTTTGCAGCCTCCAACAGGTTTTCTTCCAGGATTGCCCTGTATTTAGCTCCATCCATCTTCCCATCAACTCTGACCAGCTTCCCTGTCCCTGCTGAAGAAAAGCATCCCCATAGCATGATGCTGCCACCACCATGTTTCACAGTGGGGATGGTGTGTGCAGGGTGATGAGCAGTGTTAGTTTTCTGCCACACATAGCGCTTTGCATTTAGGCCAAAAAGTTCAACTTTGGTCTCATCTGACCAAAGCACCTTCTTCCACATGTTTGCTGTGTCCCCTACATGGCTTCTGGCAAACTGCAAACGGGACTTCTTATACCTGTCTTTCAACAATGGCTTTCTTCTTGCCACTCTTCCAAAAAGGCCAGATTTGTGGAGTGTACGACTTATAGTTGTCCTGTGCACAGATTCTCCCACCTGAGCTGTGGATTTCTGCAGCTCCTCCAGAGTGATCATGGACCTCTTGGCTGCTTCTCTGACCAGTGCTCTCCTTGCTTGCTCCGTCAGTTTAGGTGGACGGCCATGTCTTGGTAGGTTTGCAGTTGTGCCATACTTTTTCCATTTTTGAATGATGGATTGAACAGTGCTTCTTGAGATGTTTAGAGCTTGGGATATTTTTTTATAACCTAACCCTGCTTTAAACTTCTCCATAACTTTATCCCTGACCTGTCTGCTGAGTTCTTTGGTCTTCATGATGCTGTTTGTTCTTCAGTGTTCTCTAACAAACCACTGAGGCCTTCGCAGAACAAGTGTATTTATGCTGAGAGTAAATTACAAACAGTAGGACTCTATTAACTAATTAGATGACTTCTGAAGGCAATTGATTGCACTGGATTGTATTTAGAGGTATCAGAGTACAGGGGGCTGGATACTAATGCACACCACATTTTTCAGATTTTTATTTGTTTAAAATTTTGAAGACCATTTATCATTTTCGTTTCACTTCACAATTATGTGCTACTCTGTGTTGGTCTATCACATAAAATGTCAATAAAAAAACTTTTAAGTTCGTGGTTGTAAGGTAGAAAAATGTGAAAAAGTTCAAGGGGTATGAATACTTTTTCAAGGCACTGTAATATTACAACTCATGTATTGGTCATTTGGGAAACAGTAACAGTGCTATCCACAAAGCCCTGTGATGATCTGATGACTTGTCCAGGGTGTACACCACCTCTCACCCATAGTCAGCTGGGATAGGCTCCAGCTTGCCTGTGACCCTGCACAGGATAAGAGATTACAGATAGATGGATGGATGGATGGATGTTATCCGCAAGTATACCTCAGATTCATCTGTCTGGAGCATGAAACACTGTCTGACAATAAGGTTTATCAGCACTTTAAATGTAAGATCCTCCTTCAGCTTGCAGAATGTTATCTGTATTGCTGCTGTTCATCTTACCTTCTTGGGCTGGGCTTTTTTGTCCTATCTAAAAGGAGTCAGGCTACAAAGGGGAATTAAGTCATAAATCAATAGTAATAGCCTCAAGGAAGGTATGTACCTGTTTTTTGGATGATATTCATAAAGTGTTTGAAGGTTGAAGGCTCCCTTTTGGAGGCTCCTATATATCTATATGCCTCTAGAGGTGGTGAATACTGGGGGACCTTTGGGGGCAAAAAGGCTACATGCCAATAGCTCTTTGTTAAATCGATGATACAGGTATCTCATGACCTTCCCTGTTACACTATGAGTTTGTTTGTCTACTCAGGACTTATTATAGAATTGAAGGCTCAAATAGAAAAACAGTGCTGAGCAAATATTCCTGGTGGAGTTTTGATTTGGTATTGGATGATGTGGGTTTGATCAGATGTGGTGCCGAACACATCTAGACAAAGAAGCCTTTATTTGTCACGTGTACACTCAAGCACAGCGAAATTCCTCCTATGCAGTTAACCCATCTGAAGCATTTGAACACACATGTGCACACACAAGTGAGCAATGAGCACACACACATACCCAGAGCAGTGGGTAGCTATGCTACAGCGCTCTGGGAGCAGTTGGAGGTTAGGTGCCTTGCTCAAGGGCACTTCCATGATGCAGAGGGAGGGAAAAGTGCTATTCATTCATTCAACTCCCCTCACATTTTTCCTGCCAGTCCTGGGAATCAAACTGGCAATCCTTTGGGCCCAAGGCTGCTTCTCTAACCTTCATACCATGGCTGCCCCCATCTGCTGGTCCTTTATGCCTTTGTCAACATTTCTGCCTTTGGTGGGCTGAGTCTTGAGCCTGGTCCAAGTTGACATACTCCCAGGTCGTGGTAAAATGAGGGTAAAAAACAGGCTCAAGCCTTTTGTTTCATATGTTTATATGGCCCCTCTATGGTTTCCCAGTTGGCTGACTATTATGCATCATTGTTAGACATATTCAATAAAGTTCAAATAGTGAGAAGGCAGTGGATGCTTAGTGGATGCATCCTTGACAGCAGACATTTTAAAGGGTAGCAGCAGGTTCCACTAGTCCACAGCCAAGTGGAAACCTCCAAATATGGGCTTCAGATATTTATTATTTTGCTGTACCAGACTCAGCATAGTAAACTGAGGTGTCTTACCTGGAGGAAGCTGCATTTTCATGGGTATCCGGATATTTAGCACAAAAGTCTTTTAGCACAAATCTAAAGTATTTTAGCACAAGTTCTAAAGTCTCTGAGCACAATTCTATGTTCTTTAGAACAACTCTGGATTATAGTCACAATAATTTAAAAAAATACTCATCTTGATATAGGAATGGGTTTATTATGATTGCTTAGGGACTGGAAGCTGGAATTTCTGCTACTGTGCACATTAAGGATCAGTTAAAGGATCCCTGAAACGTGGACTGAAAATCCAATTCTTTGGTGTCTTTTGTATTTACATCAAACAAAATGCTTTCTTTAAACTTTTATTGTCTTGTAAATTTAGCTTCACTTTTCATTCTTTATCAAATTTAGCAAATTGTAAATAATAAATATGATATAATTTAAGATTAACACTTTAATAAAGACAAAACAAACCTGGAAGTTGGCTGTAGCGATGTACCGTGTCAGGGTACGTGCTGTGTTAAATAATTTGGAGGGAAGATTGGTGACTAACATACGGGTTACATCAAACATGGCGGTTTCAAGATGGTGGAGTGGGGAAATACAATCGCTCGTTTTTGATTGGAATCTCGGCAACTTTCATTAAAAAAAAATCCATCAAGCATCTTTAAACATGATCAGTAAGTATTCATAATAAAGATTAAGTGTTCTTGGATCTTGTGCTAAAGAACTTAGAGTTTTGCTAAGAGACTTTAGAACTTGTGCTAAAAGACTTTGGATTTGTGCTAAAAGACTTTTGTGCTAAATAACTGAAACCTTTTCATGTATGCAAGATGCATCACTGTGATGGTCTTCTAATGGTGCAAATCAATCAGCTTTCTTTGACATAATGTGTGGTAGAAAAGGAAGTTGTCTTGGATAATGAGAGAATGTGTTGGCAGAGGACTGAGAAATATGGGTGTCTCTTCATTTACTGCCACCATTGTTCTAAAGTCGTTTAGCTGGCAGTTGGTTTTCTGCTCCAGTGTGAATACATCTTCAGCTTGGACCAATTTAGACATGACAGACACAGGTTCGGGTTAATAATAATGAAAGGTCTTAACTGAGAGTAAAAGTAAGACTGAATAACAGTCACAGCTGAAAAAGGCAGGGGTTAAAGTTAAAGGTAAGGATGAAGGTCAAGCATTACAGTCACAGGTTAGAATAAATGGGAGGTGTTACAGTTACAGGTGAGAGCAGATTAGAGGTGGAGATAAGAGGTGAGATTAGAAGATTACAGATACTGTCATGAATTCGGTGAATTGGCTATTTGTCACAAGGGTGGGTAATGATTAAAAACAGAAAAATGAGAGTAGTGGTTGTTTGTCACGGTTCAGCTGTTCACCAGCAGAGAGCAGTGTTGACATTCACACAAGGGGGGAAAATCCTTATGCCTGACAGAGTAGGTAGCTTTTTTCTTTTTTTTATATAGTTCTTTACTAGTATTTTATTTATCTTATTGTTTTGTCTAAGATTCCTAGAAATCTATTTAGTATTCTATATTTTTAGTTTCTGTTTTACTTTTCAATAATTTAATTAATTAAACTGACACACACATATATAATTTCTTTTTTCCCAGCAGCAATATTGTGCATGCATTTGCTCTTTCCGTTGTTATTAGTCAGCAATAATCTCTATTCCAGCTGTCCTGCATAGAGTAAATCAAGCAGATTATTATACATACAGGACACTTTTTTTGATGGAATAAAAACATGTGTTCTATTCCCTTCTAGCAGGCTTCATTCATTTGGTTTGATAGTATGCAATATTGTTAGCATATCGCTTATCCTACATGTATTACGTCACTCTACCCAACTGAGAATGAGCGTTGAATATGGTTTACGATATTGCATGGTTGTCAAGACAACATGACGTCACATGTCAGAGACGTAAAACTTCCGCGCTAGCAAGCGACTGTGACAATTTGTAAACAAACATGGCCACCAGGTTTGTTTCGTTAAATACGGATGATTTTGAGAGAATTTTGAAAGAGAAAGACATGTTGAACACCTGAAAGGAATGTGTATGTATAATAATAATATTGCCCGGCTTTTTTCATGGTATATCTGATATATTTCATTCAACTAGCATGATATTGAACTCGTCTTCAACTCATTCAGTATTATGCTAGCTGAATGGAATATATCTGATATATCACTCAACACGGGCGGCACGGTGGCGTAGTGGTTAGCGCTGTCACCTCACAGCAAGAAGGTCCTGGGTTCGAGCCCCGGGGCCGGCGAGGGCCTTTCTGTGTGGAGTTTGCATGTTCTCCCCGTGTCCGCGTGGGTTTCCTCCGGGTGCTCCGGTTTCCCCCACAGTCCAAAGACATGCAGGTTAGGTTAACTGGTGGCTCTAAATTGACCGTAGGTGTGAATGTGAGTGTGAATGGTTGTCTGTGTCTATGTGTCAGCCCTGTGATGACCTGGCGACTTGTCCAGGGTGTACCCCGCCTTTCGCCCGTAGTCAGCTGGGATAGGCTCCAGCTTGCCTGCGACCCTGTAGAAGGATAAAGCGGCTAGAGATAATGAGATGAGATGAGATATCACTCAACACGGGCGGCACGGTGGTGTAGTGGTTAGCGCTGTCACCTCACAGCAAGAAGGTCCGGGTTCGAGCCCCGTGGCCGGCGAGGGCCTTTCTGTGCGGAGTTTGCATGTTCTCCCTGTGTCCGCATGGGTTTCCTCCGGGTGCTCCGGTTTCCCCCACAGTCCAAAGACATGCAGGTTAGGTTAACTGGTGACTCTAAATTGACCGTAGGTGTGAATGTGAGTGTGAATGGTTGTCTGTGTCTGTGTGTCAGCCCTGTGATGACCTGGCGGCTTGTCCAGGGTGTACCCCGCCTTTCGCCCGTAGTCAGCTGGGATAGGCTCCAGCTTGCCTGCGACCCTGTAGAACAGGATAAAGCGGCTAGAGATGACGAGATGAGATGAGGTAACTGGTATTGAAGAGGTTTACTGTAAATTAAAAGTGTGTATTTGACAGTACAAAAGTATTACAAAGTCAAACATCTCCATCAAATTCTAATCATACTTCACAAGTCATACCCCATACAGTGTTGATGAAGATGGTATGTTTCTGAGACTCTTTTGGTTAATGAATTGAATAGAAACAAATGCCCATCCACCTCAAAAAGGGGTGTTTAATTCAGAGTCACAGTGAACCCAAGCAACTGTTTATTTTCTTCTGAAATGAAAGAGAAGAATCCATATACACACAATCCATATACACACACTTCAATAGTTTTAGTTTACAATTTAAATTTGCAGGCTGTCAAAAATGAGTTAACATATAATAGTTAGATTAGATTAGATTAGATTAGATTAGATTAGATTAGATTAGATTAGATTAGATTAAACTTTATTGATCCCTTTGGGAGGGTTCCCTCAGGGAAATTAAGATTCCAGCAGCATCATTACAGATAAACAGAGAAAATAAATAGAGAAAACTTCTAGATAAATTAAAATAAATTACTTACATATACAAATATAAAAAGAATAAGATGTGGGGAGGGGGGGAGGAGAAGGGGGGGTGGCGGCAGGAGAGATATTGCACTTTACATTCACATTGTCCGGTATTGCTTATTGTTAGGCTAGGCTACTGCTCCTTCCCATCCTCTGTCCTCCTGTTACCCCTCCTCCCCCCCAGAGAGGAGTTGTACAGTCTGATGGCGTGAGGGACAAAGGAGTTTTTGAGGCTGTTCATCCTGCACTTGGGAAGGAGCATTCGGTCACTGAACAGGCTCCTCTGGTTACTGATGACGGTGTGCAGAGGGTGACTGGCATCGTCCATGATGTTCAATAGTCTGTCCATAGACCTCTTCTCTGCCACCATCACCAGAGAGTCCAGCTTCATGCCGACCACAGAGCCGGCCTGCCTGATCAGTTTGTCCAGCCTGGATGTGTCCTTCTTGGATGTGCTGCCCCCCCCAGCACACCACAGTGTAAAACAGGACACTGGCGACCACAGACTGATAGAACATCCACAGGAGTTTCCTGCAGATGTTAAAGGACAGCAGCCTCCTAAGGAAGTCTAGCCTGCTCTGTCCCTTCCTGTATAAGTGTTTGGTGTTGCAAGTCCAGTCCAGCTTGCTGTCCAGCCACAGCCTGAGATACTTGTAGGAATCCACAGCCTCCACCTCGACTCCCTCGATCAGAACTGGTCGTGACCTTGGTCTGGACCTCCCAAAGTTAGCCTGAAATATTAGCACACCATACACTGGCTGACAAAAATGATACTTTAATTTTTGTTCACTGTAACTTGTTTTAATGTACTCCTGTGTCTGTAGTACGTGAAGCACGGAATCTGATTCCCATGGACCCTAATGGCCTGTCTGACCCCTATGTGAAGCTCAAACTTATTCCTGACCCCAAGAGCCACAGCAAGCAGAAAACCAAGACTATTCGTTCCACTCTAAACCCCGTCTGGAATGAAAGCTTTGTCTTGTGAGTGTGTGTCCACATGCATGTTTGTTTTGAAACAAACAAACAAACAAACAAACAAACAAACAAACAAACCACATTAAAATCTTTCCTGCTTTGGATTGTATGTACATTTCTGGTTAAGCTTTTCAATTCTGCCATTTCCCTTTCTTACACTGCATGTTCCCCACTTCTATTTTTGCTCTTCTATCTCCTTTTCTCTGTCTATTGATCTATCTGTGTCTATAGTTCAGTGAGAGGCAGGCAGTGGGACAGGCGCTTATCAATAGAGATATGGGACTGGGATCGCACTTCACGGAATGACTTCATGGGAGCTCTGTCCTTTGGAGTGAGTGAGATCTTTCGTCGTCCTGTTAGCGGATGGTTTAAACTGCTCAACCAGGATGAAGGAGAGTACTACAATATCCCTGTACCTGATCCAGACCTACAGGTACCTGATACACACCTGCAGTCTCTTTCAGGTCTTCAGTGATGTGCTTCGCAATCCAATCCTCAGAGATCCCCAAATGGTCCACATTTTTTTGCTCTATCCCAGCTCCAAAAACCCATGAACTAAATAATTAAATCCAGTGAATTTCTGGTGATATATTTCCTGAATGTTAACAGGATTTTTTAAAAATTGTAAAGGGTTCCCTGAGCGCCATGGAAACAAAGATGTTGAGACTCATGCGCCATTAATGATTTTCTTTACTAAACATGCCCACATGGGGGCAGTAGAGTTCCACTCATGAGTGATCGATGGCCTTGGTTGGTAATTCATACATAACTCTCTACATAAATGTCTCTTTCGGTTTCTGTGTTTGTCTGTTTCTCAACAGGAGCCAGACTCTGCTGTCTCTCCCTCTCTTCCGCCTGCTCCTGTTACTGTTCCCACACCTGTGCCTGCTGTCACCCCACCTGTTGTGAGTCCTGGACCCACCAGCTTGCCAGTAGGAAAGGGCCGAGTTGGACTACATGACTTCAACTTCCTTATGGTGCTAGGCAAGGGCAGCTTTGGCAAGGTACCACAGGCACAAACACCACAATACACTCAACAACAAAAGACATAACCCTTATGCATATTCATCATCAAATTGCCAGATATGGGAAGGATTTTATGCATCTATACTTAAAGGAAATACAATGAAAACACTGCTCTGTTCAAACTGGGGGCAGAGCTCATTTCAGGCCCAGAAAACTGTGTACAGTACATCGTTTTTAAAGTATATCTGAAAGCATAGGATGATATATATATATATATATATATATATATATATATATATATATATATATATATATATATATATATATATATATACACACACACACACTTTTAAACATTTATAAAACACACTTTTTTAAACATTATTTAACATATTTTCACAATTAGACACATTTATTTAAAAAAATAAACAAATCCTAAATTTCTACATAACAATTAAATCCTCAAAGCTCAGACATCAGCTATGTGCATATAAAATACATCATATAAAATGGCATCATATAACAACCCCTCCCATTAAAACATGATGACTTACATTTACTGTACATGTATTCACATGGCAAGCAGTGTTATCCAAAATGAATTACAAAGCAGGTAGCATTTATCATTTAAGGGTTTAGTGGTTTAGCGAGTGGTGCCGAGATCTTCTTTAACAGCAAATAATCAGAAATAAATCTAATAAACATTCGCAAACAAAGGCTAAGTGTAAGTACAACATTGTATCGATGATCTATAATGGACAGAAGCAATTCAGTTGTATCTTGCAAAGACAGGGGCAGTGGGTAAAGTGGGTAAAATCAGAAACGCATGTGCACCATGGTGACCTTGTTTCCCTACACAAACGCTGAGAAAAAGAAGAAAAACATGTATTTTTTTTCCCCAGTGCAAATTTCTTGGGCTAGTTTGAGGTCTTTTGTGTAGATTTTGGGATGTATTTGGGCTGGAAATTTTGCTGAAAGCTGCCAACTCTGGTTAATGATATTAGCTCTTTGCTGCTTTGCATACTGTGACAGTGAAAACATACCTGCTGTATCCAACAAAGTTGACCAAAGGTAGGTCTATAACTGCTCAAAACAATCTGCTATACTGTATACAGGATAACAATATATTGCCTATTATTGCCTGTTCCTATAAAACTTCTCTTGCAAAAGTTAAGCTTGATAGCCTCTTAAAATACAGCATCAAAAGTTTGAACCCACCTTCTATCTGAATGTTTTTTCTTTATTTTTATTAAAGCTATACTGCCTTTCGATTTCATAAAATCTGTGAAATTGAGTTCCCTCTGAAATTTGGTCATTGCGATATATGTTTATTTCTGCAGTATTTCAAAAATATCAGGCCATTCTATGGCTGGGAAGTTATTTAATTTGAGGTGATTCCCAGCAAATAATTTGCATGAAATCGCTCGTTTCGCGCAGTCAAGCAGACAGAGGAAGTCCGTGTGCACATATGCAGATTTACCTTCTTCTTCTTCTCCTTCTTTCGGGTTTTATGGCAGCTGACAGCCACAGTGTTGCACTATTGCCATCTACAGGTTTATCTTGACCGTGCACTGACAGTTACATCATTTTGTCGCTAAATGAACAGCTGATCACACCGAGGTGCTCGCTGACCGCCAATATTTATTAGTTTGGTCCTGCATTTCCTTTCCTTCGCAACATAACGTCTTTTCTTCTCGCTTTCCGTTACTGTAGTCTGTCTTCCACGTTTCATTCACACACTCACGTCCTCCATTTTTCTCTCCTGTTTCAAATTTGTATCCCACAATGCCTTGCACAAACAGGGAAAGCCCACCACGTGATGCATGATGTAGTATCTTGAATTGGGTCATAGTGAAGCAGGAAAAAATAGAGGAGAATTTTGGGCCATGTGGCCCTAGATTCATTAATTGTTCTATTTAAAAAAAAAAACTAATAAAATTGGAAGTCTGTTATTTGAATTCAGTAGCTTTCGGTCCACTAAACAAAAATAATCGGGTGTCAGGGAAAATTCTTTTTATGACCTAAACTTGAAAAATCTGAAAGGCAGTATAGCTTTAATTAAAAGACACTTCATGTCCTAAACTAATGATGGATGTCATTTCTTTTTACTTAGTCAAGTGGTTCTTGATATAATATGGATTACTGCAGTTGTGGAATAGGGCTATTTACTGTATTTTTATTATTTACTATTTATTGTTTGCTCTCAAACACATTAAGAAGGCAAGAAATTGCACTAATTAACTTTTGATGAGACACACCTGTTAATTGAAAAGCATTCCAGGTGGCTACCTCATGAAGCTGGTTAAGAGAATGCCAGTAGTGTGTAAAGCTTCCTCAAGGTAAATGGAAGCTACTTTGAAGAATCTAAAATATAAAATATATTTTTGTTTTGGGGCAGCATGGTGGTGTAATGGTTAGCACTGTTGCCTCACAGTAAGAAGGTTCTGGGTTCGAGTCCAGTGGCCGACGAGGGCCTTTCTGTGTGGAGTTTGCATGTTCTCCCTGTGTCTGTGTGAGTTTCCTCTGGGTGCTCCAGTTTCCCCCACAGTCCAAAGACATGCAGGTTAGGCTAATTAGAATAGAATAGAATTGAATGCCTTTATTGTCACTATACACATGTACAATGAGATTAAAAGCATCTCCAATCACAGTGCAGACAGCATAAAAATATGCAATATAAACACAGAACAAAGAATATAGTGGGGAAAAAAAGGGGGGGATGCTATGTACAGTGTTGTGTTCCACGTTATGGAGTGGGGTATTGCACAGACAGACTCCACGTATTGCACATTATAAGTATTGCACAGAGAGAGTCCAGGTATTGCACATTTTAAGTATTGCACAGGGAGAGTCCGGGTATTGCACATTTTAAGTATTGCACAGAGAAAGTCCGGGTATTGCACATTATAAGTATTACACAGGGAAAGTCCGGGTATTGCACATTATAAGTATTGCGCAGGGAGAGTCCGGCGGCTGGGGGGGTTTAGACTATAAAGTCAGTGCATATTCGAGTTCAGGGTGGTTATGGCTTTTGGAAAGAAGCTGTTTTTGAATCTATTTGTTTTTGTCTTGATGCACCTGTAGTGCCTCCCTGAGGGCAACAGGTCAAACAGATCAAAGCCAGGGTGGGAGCTGTCCTTGGTAATGTTCTTAGCTTTGCTGAGGCAGCGGGAGGTTTAAATATCCATCAGGGAGGGGAGATGGCAGCCGATGATCTTCTGTGCTGCCTTTACTACTCTCTGGAGCCTCTCCCTGTCTGCAGCAGTGCAGCTGCCGTACCATACTGTGATACAGTACATCAGCAGGCTCTCAATGGATGAGCAGTAGAAGGTCAGCAGCAGGTTGGAGTTTAGGTTGTACTTCCTGAGGACTCTCAGGAAGTGTAGCCATTGCTGAGCCTTCTTGATGACTGCCGTGATGTTCTCTGTCCAAGAGATGTCGGCGGAGATGAGAACACCAAGAAACCGGAAGGTGTGGACCCTCTCCACACACTCGCCATTGATATGAAGGGGGGCTAGGTCAGTGCTGTGCTTCCTGAAGTCAACGATGATCTCTTTGGTTTTCTTGGTGTACAGAGCAAGGTTATTCTCCAAACACCAGGCTGCCAACTTCAGGACCTCCTCTCTGTAGGCTGCCTTGTCTCCCTTTGAGATGAGTCCGACCACAGTGGTGTCGTCAGCAAACTTGACGATGAGGTTGTTGTTGTGGGTAGAACTGCAGTCATGGGTGTAGAGGCAGTACAGGAGGGGGCTCAGCACACAGCCCTGTGGAGAGCTGGTGCTCAACGTGTGGGTGGAGGAGAAGTGGGGGCCAAGTCTTACAGTCTGGGGCCGGTTGGTGAGAAAGTCCTTTATCCAGGCACATGTGAGACAGGGGAGGCCGAGAGTGTCCAGTTTTCTGATGAGGATGTCTGGGATTATTGTGTTAAAGGCTGAACTGTAATCCACAAAGAGCATCCGGACGTAGCTCTGGTGCTGCTCCAAGTGGTTCAGCACAGAGTGGAGAGCTACGGCAATGGCGTCCTCTGTGGATCTGTTCGCACGATATGCGAACTGGTGGGGGTTGAAGTCTGGGAGGAGGTAGTCCTTGATGTGCTGAAGAACTAGTCTCTCGAAGCACTTCATGATCACCGGAATGAGGGCCACAGGACGGTAATCATTCAGGCTGGTGACGGGAGACTTCTTCGGCACTGAGATTATTGTTGCTGATTTTAGGCAGGACAGGATGACTCCCTGAGCCAGGGAGAGGTTGAAGATCCTGATGAAGGTGAGGGCGAGCTGATGGGCACACGCTCTGAGCACCTTGCCAGGTACTCTGTCTGGGCCGGTAGCTTTCTTGGGGTTCACTGCCAGGAGCATCCGTCTGACATCATGCTCCTGAACAGTGAATGGAGTGGTGCAGGAACCAGGTGGGGGTGGGGGCAGGGCTGGAGCAGATGAGTTCTGCTGGGATGTTTCAAAGCGAGCAAAGAAGCAATTTAGCTCCTCTGCCAGCAGCGCACTCAGGTCTCCTGTTGACGCATCACAGCCTCTAAAGTTTGTGATGTCTTGTATACCCTGCCACACCTCCCATGTATTGTTGCTGGACAGGTGGGACTCTATACTCATCCTATGGTCCACCTTGGCTTTTTTAATTCCTCTTTTCAGGTCAGCTCGAGCAGCTCTGTACAGAGCTCTGTCACCTGACCTGAAGGCTGCATCACGGGCCCTGAGGAGTGAGCGGACCTGGCTGATCATCCAGGGTTTCTGGTTTGGGAAAACCCGGACGTTTTTGTCCACTGTCACATTCCCAATGCAGAACTTGATATAGTCCAGTACTGTTCCTGTGAATATCTCCAGCTCCTGGTGTTCAAATAAGTCCCTGATTGAAGCAGTCTTGTAGTTTGGAGAGTGCATTTTCAGGCCAGGTTGTAACATTCCTAATGGTGGGCCTGGCTCTGTGTCTGAGAGGGGTGTAAGCTGGGGAGAGCAGGAGGGAAAGATGGTCTGATTGGCTGAGGTGGTGGAGGGGTATGGCTCTGTACGCGTGACTGATGTTGGAGTAAACATGATCCAAAGTGTTCTCCCCTCTAGTAGAACACTTGACATGTTGATAGAACTTTGGCAGTACAGTCTTCAAGTTGGCCTTATTAAAGTCTCCCGCAATTATGTGAACACCGTCAGGGTGGGCTCACTGCTGTTCGTTTATGGTGTTCAGCAGGTGAGAAAGCGCTGTGTTTACACTGGCGTCGGGTGGAATATACACAGCCATGACAATCACTACAGATAGCTCTCTTGGTAGAAAAAAAGGCCGGCATCTTACAGACATGTACTCGAGGTCTGGGGAACAGTGTTTATCTATAATTGTTCCATTGTTACACCAGTTATCATGCACGTAAATACAGAGCCTCCCTCCTCTGCTCTTACCGGAGTCCTCAGTCCTGTCCCAGCGGAGCAGAGTGCGACTTGCTAGCTGCAAGCTAGCATCAGGAATTCCCGGGTGAAGCCAGGTTTCGGTGATAATCAAAATACAGCAGTCACGAACATAGCGATTTCCAGCGAGTTGTAACTCCGAGTCGTCCATTTTATGCACCAGGGATCTGGCATTGGAGAGATACAGGCTCGGTAGAGATGGCTTGTGTGGTTGTTTTCTTAGCCTTAGCATAATACCGGACCTGTGGCCCTGCTTCTGCTTCCTCTCCCTCCTCCATCTGTGCCGCCTCCTAGACCCGATAACAATCCACGGAGAGCCAGGCGGTCTCGCTATGTCGTCTGGGATCTTATGCGAGTAGTGAAAATCGCTCGAAACAGATATCTGGTATTGGCCACTGATGTCCAAAAGTGTCTGGCGGGTGTACAGGAAGTTCACAGAACTGACGGTGCACAAACAAGCAAGGAAGAAATACAATAACAACAAAAAAGAGCACTGAAAAGGAGAGCCGTGAGCTGCTGCAACCATGCACGCCGCCATAATTGGTGGCTCTAAATTGACCGTAGGTGTGAATGTAAGTGTGAATGGTTGTTTGCCTCTGTGTCAGCCCTGCAATGACCTGGCGACTTGTCCAGGGTGTACCCTGCCTCTCGCCCATAGTCAGCTGGAATAGGTTCCAGCTTGCCCATAACCCTGCACAGGATAAGCGGCTACAGATAATGGATGGATGGGGTAGCATTGTGCTGACATGCCCTTGAGCAAGGCACCTAAACCTCTACTGTTCCCTGGGCACTGTAGCATAGCTGCCCACTGCTCTGGGTATGTGTGGGTGCATGTGTGTGTTCACTGCTTCAGATGGGTTAAATGCAGAAGATGAATTTCACTGTGCTTGAGTGTGCATGTGACAAATAAAGGCTTCTTCTTCTTTAACACATTTTTGTTTACCGCATAACTTGATATAGGTTCCATATGTGATTTCATAGTTTTGATGTCTTCAGTATTGTTCTACAATGTGTTGTTCGTTCGTTGTTTGTGATGATGCCCAAGAACATCATTTGTGACAGGCGAAACGATGTGAATGATTTACTGATGAGTTAATGTAGAGGTGCGGTGGGTTCTTTGATGGCTAATGAGACCAATACGAGCATGGAACTTCCTTTGGCAGATCGGGCACACAAAGTTGGAGTGAGCTGGCTGTGAAGAGTTGGATGAGCTACTCTTCTTGGCTTGTCCCTTCAGCTCCGCATCTTGGATTCTTCTCTTTTCATAAGCCAGACAGTCTTGGTGGATTGCAGAGCGCCATGACAAGTATTGTTGAGCAACCTGCTCCCAATTGTCAGGATGTATTCCCATGTCTTTGAGTGACACTTTCAAGCTGTCCTTGAAGCGCTTTTTTGGTCCTCCGCGCGTTCTCTTGCCTCTGAACAGCTAGCCATAGAAGAGTTTCTTGGGCAGACGACGCTCATCCATGCATGTTAGGTGGCCAGCCCACTGAACTTGTGCTTTCTTGAGCATGGTGTGCATGCTGATGGAATTTGTTTGACCCAAGACTTCTGTGCCAGGTATTTTGTCCCGCCAGGTGATCCTGAGGAACTTTCAGAGACAGTTGAGGTGGAAGCAATTCAGTTTGCGTGCATGATGTTCATAGGTGGTCCATGTTTCACATGCATACAGGAGTGATGTCAGTACTACTGCATTGTAGACTCTTAGCTTGGTGTCTAGCTTGATGCCGCATCTCTCCCAGACTGAGTTTCTCAGGCACCCAAAGGCAGCGCTGGCTTTCAAGATTCTCAGATGGACTTCATCATCGATGTTCACTAAGCGGTTGATGGTACTGCCAAGGTATGTGAATCTCTCTGTGTTTTTCAGGGATTCTCTATTAACCGTGATGTTGAGCTCTTCGTACTGATCTACTAGAGAGTGCTGGTAAAGGACTTCTGTCTTCTTCATGCTTATGGTTAATCTGAAGTTGTCACAAGCAAAGGCAAAGGAGTCCATGCTTTCTTGCATCAGCACTTCTAAGGATGTACTTAGAGCACAATCATCTGTGAAGAGAAGTTCACAAACTGGGTCTATTCTCACTTTCGTCTTTGCCTGGAGTTGTCTTAGATTGAATACTCCGTCATCACTTCTGGATCTTATCTTGATGTCATCATCTGAGTCGGAGTAGGTGTCAGTTAGCATGGTGGTGAAAAACATGCTAAACAGCGTGGGTACCAGCATGCAGAGGATTTTGGTGCTTCAGAGGATTCTCCATCATCCAGGACACGAGCTTGCATGCCATCATGAAATTGCCTCACCATCTTCACAAACTCATCGGGACAGCCAAACTTTGTCATAATGGCCCAGAGTCCATTGCGGCAGACAGTATCAAAAGCCTTTGTCAAGTCCACAAAGGTGATGTACAAGGCTTCATTTTGCTCCTGGCTCTTTTCTTGGAGTTGTTGGGCAGCGAAGATCATATCTGTTGTACCACGACCTTTTCTGAAGCCACATTGGCTCTCAGGGAGAAGGTTGTTTATTTCCAGGTGATGGTTAAGTCTGTTTAAGAGGATTTGTGCAAGTATTTTGTCAGCTGTGGCTAGGAGTGAGATTCTTCTGTGGTTGTCATAACCGTGTCTATTCCCTTTTCTTTTGTAGAGGTGGACTATTGATGCATCTTTGAACTTTTGGGGGATGGTTTCATGCTCCCACATTTCTTGAAAGAGTTCTGTCAGTTTCTTTTTCATAGATGGACTGTCTAGCTTGTAGATTTCAGAGGGGATGGAGTCTGATCCTGGAGCCTTGTTGTTGGACAACAGTTTGATGGCCTTCTGCACTTCTGTTTCTGTTGGTGATTCACCCAGGGAGTTGTTGATTTCTTGCTGGGGGAGACGGGCAATGGCATCTGCATTGATTGTGGATGGTCTGTTCAGGATGCTGTTGAAGTGTTCAGCCCATCTGGTGAGGATGGAGTTCTTTTCAGTGAGCAGCGTGGTTCCATCAGCACTCAGCAGAGGAGTGGTGCCAGATGACTGGGGCCCATAGATGGTCTTTACAGCCTCATAAAACTTTCCGTAGTTGTGGCTGTTGGCATATGCTTGTATTTCGTCAGCCTTCTTCTTCAACCAGCTGTCCTGCATTTCTCTGAGCTGCACTTGTAAAATGTTCTTTGTGCTGTTGTAGCTTCTCTTTTTGGTAGGGTCGTTGATGTCTTGCTGGTAAGCTCTGTGGGCTTGATGTTTCTCTCCTAGCAGCCTCTAAATCTCAGGATCATTTTCATCAAGCCAGTCTTGATGTTTTCTTCTGCTCTTGCCTAGGTGGTTGAGGGAAACATTGTGCACAGTATTTCTGAATGAGGCCCAGTTCTCTTCTGTGTGGCCATCTTCCACATTCACTTCTTGAAGGGCATTGTTGAGATCAGCTGTAAGGTCTGACTTCACTTCAGGTCTTTGCAGCTTGTGGATATTAAGACGTTTGAGTGACTTCTTCCCTTGTGGGCGCCACTTTGGTAAGATGGTTAACTTCAGTTTGGAGAGAATCAGTCGATGATCTGTCCAGCAATCTGCACCACACATGGCTTTGGTTACATGCACATCTTCTCTGTCCTTCTGTCATACTACAACCCCGATTCCAAAAAAGTTGGGACAAAGTACAAATTGTAAATAAAAACGGAATGCAATAATTTACAAATCTCAAAAACTGATATTTGTATTCACAATAGAACATAGACAACATATCAAATGTCGAAAGTGAGACATTTTGAAATTTCATGCCAAATATTGGCTCATTTGAAATTTCATGACAGCAACACATCTCAAAAAAGTTGGGACAGGGGCAATAAGAGGCTGGAAAAGTTAAAGGTACAAAAAAGGAACAGTTGGAGGACCAAATTGCAACTCATTAGGTCAATTGGCAATAGGTCATTAACATGACTGGGTATAAAAAGAGCATCTTGGAGTGGCAGCGGCTCTCAGAATTAAAGATGGGAAGAGGATCACCAATCCCCCTAATTCTGCGCCGACAAATAGTGGAGCAATATCAGAAAGGAGTTTGACATTGTAAAATTGCAAAGAGTTTGAACATATCATCATCTACAGTGCATAATATCATCAAAAGATTCAGAGAATCTGGAAGAATCTCTGTGCGTAAGGGTCAAGGCCGGAAAACCATACTGGGTGCCCGTGATCTTCGGGCCCTTAGACAGCACTGCATCACATACAGGCATGCTCCTGTATTGGAAATCACAAAATGGGCTCAGGAATATTTCCAGAGAACATTATTTGTGAACACAATTCACCGTGCCATCCGCTGTTGCCAGCTAAAACTCTATAGTTCAAAGAAGAAGCCGTATCTAAACATGATCCAGAAGCGCAGACGTCTTCTCTGGGCAAAGGCTCATTTAAAATGGACTGTGGCAAAGTGGAAAACTGTTCTGTGGTCAGACGAATCAAAATTTGAAGTTCTTTTTGGAAATCAGGGACGCCGTGTCATTCGGACTAAAGAGGAGAAGGATGACCCAAGTTGTTATCAGCGCTCAGTTCAGAAGCCTGTATCTCTGATGGTATGGGGTTGCATTAGTGCATGTGGCATGGGCAGCTTACACATCTGGAAAGACACCATCAACGCTGAAAGGTATATCCAGGTTCTAGAGCAACATATGCTCCCATCCAGACGACGTCTCTTTCAGGGAAGACCTTGCATTTTCCAACATGACAATGCCAAACCACATACTGCATCAATTACAGCATCATGGCTGTGTAGAAGAAGGGTCCGGGTACTGAACTGGCCAGCCTGCAGTCCAGATCTTTCACCCATAGAAAACATTTGGCGCATCATAAAACGGAAGATACGACAAAAAAGACCTCAGACAGTTGAGCAACTAGAATCCTACATTAGACAAGAATGGGTTAACATTCCTATCCCTAAACTTGAGCAACTTGTCTCCTCAGTCCCCAGACATTAACAGACTGTTGTAAAGAGAAAAGGGGATGTCTCACAGTGGTAAACATGGCCTTGTCCCAACTTTTTTGAGATGTATTGTTGTCATGAAATTTAAAATCACCTAATTTTTCTCTTTAAATGATACATTTTCTCAGTTTAAACATTTGATATGTCATCTCTGTTCTATTCTGAATAAAATATGGAATTTTGAAACTTCCACATCATTGCATTCCGTTTTTATTTAAAATTTGTACTTTGTCCCAACTTTTTTGGAATTGGGGTTGTATTACATAGTCGATCATGTGCCAGTGTTTGCTTCATGGGTGCATCCAGGTGGTTTTGTTCCTGGTAGGAAGCTGGAAGACAGTGTTTGTTATAAGGAGGTTGTGTGTGCTACACATCTGCAACAAAAGGAGGCCATTGCTGTTGCACTTCCCGATTCCATGTCTGCCCAACACACCTTCCCAGGTCTCGTGATCTGCTCCTACCCTTGCATTGAAGTTGCCTAGTATTATGAGCTTGTCATCCTTGGGTACTGCAGCAATGAGCTGTTCAAGGTCTTCATAGAAAGCGTCCTTGACTTCTTCAGCATTTGTCATGGTTGGGGCGTATGCACTGATGACTGAGGCATGCTTCTTCTTATAGAGTGGAAGTCTGAGGCTCATGAGTCTGTCGCTCTGTCCTTCGGGAAGACTGGAAAGTTTCTTGACAAGATTGCTAGCAATAGCAAATCCCACTCCAGCTTCATGTTGCTTGTCAGCACTCTTTCCACTCCAGAAGAAAGTGTATCCTGCTTTCTCTTCAACCAACTGGCCTTCATTTGGGAGTTTGATCTTGCTGAGGGCAGCAATTTGGATGCCATACCTTCCGAGTTCTCTAGCAACTAGTGCAGTTCTGCGCTCAAGTCTGTTAGAGTTCTGATTGTCCATTAGTGTTCAGACGTTCCATGCACCAATAGTAATTGGTGCCATCTTCTTTTTGCTTTGCTTCTGTTGACCGCAAGGTTGGGATACCCACCCACCATGGTATGCAGGCCAGGTTGACGGGGTAAAGCAGGCTATGTTTGGATCACCTTTTCTAGATCCTTCCTCAGGCCATAGAGGTGAGCAGAGCGAATCCTAAAAAAGGACTGCTCAGACACCCAGGGGGCTGCCAAACTTGACTGCTGCTTCAGTTCCAATCAGGAGCGACCCTATGCCCTGAGCCGCCTGCAAGCAGGTTTGTGACTACCAGCTCCCAGTGTATCCACACCTGCCAGCGTCACCACTCCCCTGTCACCACAAGACTTAGCGAATGATGATGATGGTGATGATGATGTCTTGACTTGCGCTGGACTTTGATTAAAGTGAGGGGGAGTTGCGCGTCGTCAGCCTTACTCTCTCTTCCCATGTTCCATCTGAGCCAAGTGGCAAGGCACTCTCTCTCTGCCGGTTTCAGACTTCTAGGAGTGATGACAACTAAAGGGTCACTTCACTCTCCCTACAGCTCCTTCTTTCCCAAGGTGGAGCCTTGCCATCGGATGCAGTTTAGAGTCATGCCCAGGACTCTAAGCTGCATTGTTATTTTCTACAATGTTGAAAATAGTCAAAATACAGAAAAACCTATAAATGAGTAGGCGTGTCCAAACTTTTGACTGGTACTGTAATTAAGTTTGAGTCTATGTCATTTAATGTCATCCTGCCACACCAAAATCTATGGCCACAGTATGCTGCTGGGTTTAGTACTTTGATAGGGTTAGGATTAGTCCGAGAATTAGAACTGAAAATTCTAGTCATTATTGTAAAACACTTAACTGCTTCCTACTGCCCATAAAGACATGAAAAGAAATGTGGCTGCTGTGATCATATTTGCAGATCATTACTACTATAAATGCACTGAAAAAACCCCCAACAACATTCATGTTAAATTAAAACTCCAACAGTGTTTATTTGTGTTCAGCTAGACCTACAGAAGTTATTTTTGAGGCAATTTCGCTTGGTAGTGATGAGAGAAATTACATGGAAATGAGAATGAGGGAAAAATCAGACAGACAAGAGGCCAATGCGATTAAATATTAGATTCTGCAGGATTGAATTCTGATTACTTCACTAAATTGCTTTCCTCTCATGTGTTAAGGGTTATATGATTGTATAATGAGGGGTATATGAAAATGTCAGCGCCATTATCAAAAGTTACAAATTTATTAACACATGAATAATAATAATGAATAATAAACAATAATACAGTGTTTGAATCATTTATTCATTCATATTCAGGATCTGCTTTGTTCCAGTCAGGGTCGTGGTGATGTCTTAATCAAGACTGTCTTAAATAGGAGGCAAATATCAAAAGACAACCTACTGCTTTTAAGTTAGAATACCTACTTTCAGAAATAGGGGTACAGTGGGAGCCCATTTCTGTTCCTCAAGGGACAGTCTACATTAATGTACCCCCTCGGGCTCATTATTGGACCAAGATGTGTACCTTTTTAGGGCCAAAAAGGTGCATATATGTTCCCAAGCAGTATATAAAGTGTACAAATACTGTAAGTACTTTAGAGGGTACTTCCCCAGTGACAAACTATTGTACCCTTAAAGGTACAATAATGTACTTTATTTTCTGAGCGTGTCGTATGAAAGTGTATGATGAAGGAATGTGCATTTTTCCTGTATTTTCTGCAGGTGATGCTAGCCGAGGAAAGAGGGAGCGACCGCTTGTTTGCAGTGAAGGTGCTGAAGAAAGATGTGCTGTTTCAGGATGAAGACACGGAGAGTGCCATGGTGGAGCGGAGAGTTCTGGGATTGAGTGGCCGTCCACACTTCCTTACATCTCTCTTTTGCGCCTTCCAGACTGAGGTGTGTATGTGTGTGCACAGAGAGAATGTACACACACATTATGTGCATATGTGCACACATCTAAGATATGCCTCAACAACTGCAGTGCTTTTGCTCCAGGCTATCCTTCCGCACATAACCGCCCTTATCCTGACCCAATTGCCCCTCATATCACTGCAGGCAGCTTATTGGTCGTCTTAGACCAAGCGATGTCAGCATACCACTTCTATTCTGATTTTGTGTTACAGTAATATAAAAATTTCACTTCATTAACAAAGAAGAGTGTGCTGGCCTACATCTGAGCCTCAATTATTAAATTAATTAATTAGCCCTCATGCTCTTTAGCAAGGACATTAATAGTCTGGGGGGGGTGACTTAATGAGAACATGCTTGCTTTTTAAAATTTTGTCTAAGGGGGATTACATAATGTGCTAATGTGTGGGGGAGATGTCTGTGTCCAAGGGATTTAAAATTGACAGGGCATAATTATGTAATAGACTGTAATGGACTATACCTTGATGTTATTACATTTAACACTTTACTGATTTGACTTGATATTGGTTTCTCATTTGTCAATGGTTTACTTTCTGAAGATTTTTAGAATATGCTTCTCAGTATAGTATGATTATTGTCCTGCTGCAGGATCGCCTGTACTATGTCATGGAATATGTGAATGGTGGAGATCTAATGTTTCATATTCAGATTGTTGGAAAATTTAAAGAGCCCCATGCTGCGTAAGTATTGCACCTTTTCCCTGTATTTCGATTCTCTTTCTTGCTGAACATGTTGACGTGAGTGAAAACTATTCCTTCGGCAGATTCTATGCAGCAGAGATAGCTGTGGGTCTCTTCTTCTTGCATAGCAAAGGCATCATCTATAGGTACTGCTGACAGGACAGGACAGGAAAACCTATTAACGCTTCATATACTGTGCAGTATGACAGACCCTTACAAGGAAACGTTTGCTCTCTCTCTCTCTCTCTCTCTCTCTCTCTGTCTCTCCTGGTAGAGATCTGAAACTGGATAATGTGCTGTTAGACAGTGAGGGCCACATAAAGATTGCTGATTTTGGGATGTGCAGAGAAGGCATGATGGAGGGAGACACCACACGGACGTTCTGTGGCACTCCGGACTACATTGCTCCTGAGGTTCATTAATTCCCCAACCACAGCTCACACATACAATGTCTTGCAAAAGTATTCATCCCCCTTAGTGTTTGTCCTGTTTTGTTGCATTACAAGCTAGAATTAAAATGGATTGTTGAGGGGTAGCACCATTTGATTTACACAACATGCCTACCACTTTAAAGGTGCACATTGTTGTTTTATTGTGACACAAAGAATAATTAATTAAAAAAACCCAGAAATCGGAGTATGCATAGGTATTCACTCCAAAAGTCAATACTTTATAGAGCCACCTTTTGCTGCAATTACAGCTGAAAGTCTCTTGGGGTATGTCTCTATTAGCTTAGCACATCTAGCCACTGGGATTTTTGCCCATTCCTCAAGGCAAAACTGCTCCAACTCCTTCAAGTTCGATGGGTTGCATTGGTGTACAGCAATCTTCAAGTTATGCCACAGATTCTCAATTGGATTGAGGTTTGGGCTTTGATTAGGCCTTTCCAAGACATTTAACTATTTCCCTTTAAACCACCCCAGTGTAGCTTTAGTAGTATGTTTAGGGTCATTGTTCTGCTGGAACGTGAACTTTTGTCCCAGTCTCAAACCTCTGGACGACTCAAACAGGTTTTCCTCCAGAATTGACCTGTATTTAGTGCCATCCATCTTTCCTTTAGTCCTGACCAGCTTTCCTGTCCCTGCAGATGAAAAATATCCCCACAGCATGATGCTGCCACCAGCATGCTTCACTGTAGGAATGGTGTTCTCAGGGTGTTGGGTTTGCACCACACATGGCATTTCCCATGATGGCCAAAAAGATCAATTTTAGTCTCATTTGACCAGAGGATCTTTTTCCATGTATTTGGGGAGTCTGCCACATGCTGCTGGGCGAACCCCAAATGTGTTTTCTTAAGCAATGACTTTTTTTCTGGCCACTCTTCCATAAAGCCCTGCTCTGTAGAGTATATGGCTTAAAGTGGTCCTATGGACAGATACTTCCATCTCAGCTGTGGATCTTTGCAGCTCCTTCAGTGTTATCTTTGGTGTCTTTGTTGCATCTCTGATTAATGCCCTCCTTGCCTGGTCTGTGAGTTTCGGTGGGTGGCCTTCTCTTGTCAGGTTTGTAGTGGTGCCATATTCTTTCCATTTTACTATAATGGATTTAATGGTGCTCCCTGGGATATTCAAAGTTTGGGATATTTTTATAACCCAACCCTGATCTATACTTCTCCACAACTTTGTCTCTGACCTGTTTGGAGTGCTGCTTGGTTTTCATGTTGCTTGCTTCGTAGTGTTGCAGAGTCAGGGCCCTTCCAGAACAGGTTGATTTATACAGACATCATGTGACAGATCATGTGACACTTTGATTGCACACTGGTGGATCTTAATCAACCCATTCTGTGACTTATGAAGTGAATTGGTTGGACCAGCTTTTATTTAGGGGTTTCATACGAAAGGGGAGTGAATACCTATGCACACTCCAGATTTATGTTTTTTATCTTAATTATTGTTTGTGTCACAATAAAACAACAATTTGCACCTTTAAAGTGGTAGACATGTTGTGTAAATGAAATGGTGCTAACTCTCCAAAAAATGCATTTTAATTCCATCTTCTAATGCAACAAAACAGGACAAACACCAAGGGGGATGAATACTTTTGCAATACACTGTACACACATTCACATCACAGATTCTTGCAAAATTTATATCTGTAATTATATCAATCATGAGAGGAGTTAATTATTGCATTCATATTTAGGACATCTGGTGCAATGGTGCAGTAAAATCTAATTATAACACTATCAAGGCAAATGAAGCCTTTAAAAACCATCAAGATTTTTCCTTAATAGACATGTATGCACTTTGCTGAGATCATACAGTCCTGCCTCGTGTTGTCTATGTTTATTTATATACCTTGTCAAATCATTTCAAAATGTCAGAATATAATCACAATGAGATATTTTTGACCACATCATGCAGTCTTACCGTCTCCAGTCACCTGTCTCCTCGTACAAGATGCAGTATGTCTTCTGCTGTTTTCTCTTTCTCCATGACTGTGCCTCTGTGTCGGAATAACTTAACACGATGGTTCAAATTGTATGTTCAGCTATCAGTAACCACATGTGTGCGTGTACATTTGTGCTTGTGAATGTAAATATGACTATACTCTCACTGTTTTTAATCAAGGTGATATGTGTTCTATGGATGTCATTGTGTATAGGTGCACATGCAATGAATGTGAGTCTTGTACGCATGCATTAGCATGTTATTATTAGAGGGGAATCTAGCCCTAATTCAATGTTTTTGATGCATGATCAGTGTGTATTATGAAAATAACAAAAGTCACTTTTTTTTTTTCTGGCAGAATCCACCTCACACACATTCCCAAAATGCACAGCAAATGTGTTACATACATAGATTTAATATCTGCAGAGTATACCTTTTTTAATTTAAAAAAAAGAGAGAGAGTCAGGGAAGAAACAATATGTTCCTAAGCTGCTGTGCGTTTCCATGGCAAGCCTGTAGTAGTAAATCAGAGTCAAAGCTGCTGTGGTTAGATTGGGTGGAATTTTTTAAATGCTTCTGTGATATAGTTTCTCAAATCATCTCAAACATTTCATCATTCTCCAAACTGATTTTGGATCTACATATGTTGTTCTTTAAAAGAGACAGCTAATATTGGCTAATTGACTAAAATACAGGCATTGGATTGGGTAACAAAATACACTAATCATATAAGAAAAAGCTAGCTCACTGATATTGGCCTTAGAGTCACATGCTTTACTGTGGGCAGTAATTAAACTCACATCACTATGAGCAAACAGCATGCAGAGAGATTAAACCTCTTCCTCTACAACAAGGCTTTTGTTAGCTAGCTAAACTTAAGTAGCTCGCTTGCTACCATTGGCTCTGATTTTGGGAGGTGAAAGGACACACATATACAGTAGAAGCAGGGAGAGGATGCCAAACTGCCCACAGACAATAACTCAAGCTCAGGATTCAACCAAAGACCATGGAGGCAATAACGCTACCCGCTGCACCACCATACTACCCAATAAACAATGTTTTTCTGCTAATAGTATTTTCTACCAGATAGGGCTTCTAACCCCCAAAATCTACACACAGCAGATTTAAGCATTGCTCTTGTACATTGTGCTTTAGGGCATAATACAAGCCCAATTCCAACAAAAGTTGGAATGCTGTGTAAACTGGAAATAAAAACAGAATGCCATAATTTTCAAATCATGAAAACCCTATATTTCATTGAAAATAGTACAAAACCAACATTTCAAATGTTGGAACTGAGAAATTTTTATTGTTTTTTGAAAAATATATGCTCATTTTGAATTTGATGTCAGCAACATGTCTCAAAAAAGTTGGGACGGGGCATGTTTACCACTGTGTTGCATCATCTCTACTTTTTTTTTTTTCTTCTGTTTATTGATTTTTCATGTTAACACACACACACATACATACACACACAACAGCAACACCAACAAACAAGCATTGTTGTCAACAATGAGCCGCTTTACATCAAAATCATTACAATACTATAGTCTCATATAGGTAGCAAAAGTTAAGAGGAATGCCTGGATTCAACATAGTCTATAAAGGGTTGCCAAGTCCTATAAAAACGATCAGTAGAACCTCTGAGAGTATATTTCAGTTTTTCCAGTTTAAGATGTTGCATAATATCATTGATCAATACTGTATGAGAGGGAGGGCGTGTCTGTTTCCAGTTCAAGAGAATTAATCTGCGTGCTAAGAGAACTATGAACCTGGCTGCCATGGACGCAGACCCTTTTAGAGGACTGTCCTCACTCAGTACCCCAAATAGAGCCAATGCCGGATCTGGTTCAAGTGTGTGACCAAAAACATCAGATAAGGTTTTAAAAATGGAAACCCAAAAATCTGATAACTCTGGACACAGCCAAAACATGTGACCCAGTGTAGCTGGAAATGCCCTGCAACGGTCACATAAGGGATCAATGTTAGGATACATTTTAGCAAGCTTGACTTTGGAGAGATGCAAGCGATGCAGCACCTTGAACTGTATGAGCCCGTGTCTGGTGCAAATGGATGCTGAGTGTACCCCCTCCTGTGCTCCCATCCACTGCTCCTCTGTCAAGTCAATGCCCAAATCTTCCTCCCAAGCAAATTTCAGAAAATCTAGAGATACATCTATCTGGCTAAACATGTGGTTGTACAAGTATGAAATCACCCCTCTAGATGAAGGATCAACTGAAAATAAAGAGTCCATCTGGGTGGGGGTGGGAGCATTAGGGAAAGAGTTTGTATTAGATCTTGTATAGTCACGAACTTGCAAAAAACGAAAGAAATGAGACTGAGGGAGTTTAAGCTTTCTACGCAGCACCTCAAAAGATGGGAAAATAGCATCAATATAAAGGTCCTTCATTCTTGAGACCCCATTATGAGCCCATAGTTGAAAAGAATTATCTAACAAAGAGGGATGAAAGTGATGATTTGCACATAGAGGGGCTAGAAGAGATTTAGCATGCCAGCCAAAGTGTTGTCTTATTTTAGTCCAAATTTTCAGTGATTCTGTCACTACAGGATTGGATTTGGCATATTCGACAGGTATTGGAAGGGAAGAGAATAACAACGCACTCAAGGAAGTAGGATGACATGAGGCCTGCTCAATCTGCAACCAGGCAGGTTGTTCTTCTGAGTCAGGGGTCTGATCCCAAAAAGAGAGAGCTCGTACGTTGCAGGCCCAGTAATAATACTGAAAATTTGGAAGGCTCATGCCCCCAGAACGTTTAGGTCTTTGCAAAAAATCTTTCCTAATTCTAGGGGTTTTCTTATTCCAAATAAAACTAGATATTTCACTGTCTAATTGTTTGAAAAAAGACTTATTAATGATGATGGGGATGGTTTGAAAAAGAAACAGGAATTTAGGAAGAATGTTCATCTTCAAGGCATTAACTCTCCCTGCTAGAGACATAGGAAGATGGGACCATCTACCAAAATCCTTAATAGTGCGATCAAATAAAGGTTTAAAGTTAAATTTGAACAGTGACTGGACAGACCTTGTTACAACTACTCCCAGATAATTGAAAGATCCATTAACCAACCTGAATGGGAACTGAGAATAAGACACAACCTGAGCAGCGTTGTTTATGGGGAACAGTATACTCTTAGATAAATTCAGCTTGTAACCAGAAATCTTGCCAAAAATTTTCAAAACAGACATAATATTGGGAATAGATGTGAGAGGGTCCTGAATATATAAGAGCAGGTCATCTGCATACAATGACACTCTATGCTCTCTCCCTCCTCTGAATATTCCCTGGTAGCCATTGAGTGAACGTAAGGCAATGGCCAAAGGCTCAATGGAAAGTGCAAATAATAGGGGGGAAAGAGGACACCCTTGTCTTGTGCCACGCCGCAAGGGAAAATAATTTGACCTGAAAGCATTAGTCTGAACCGAAGCCGATGGGGAAACATAAAGAAGACTGACCCAAGAGATGAACTTTTTGCCGAATCCAAATCTGTCCAACGCAGAAAAAAGAAAATCCCATTCAATTCGGTCGAACGCTTTTTCAGCGTCTAGTGAAAGGAGTACCTCTGGGCAGGAGGAAGGGCTGGGAGTGTAAATAATATTGTAGAGTCTACGAAGGTTTGAAAATAAAAGTCTATTCCTAATAAAGCCCGTTTGGTCCTGTGAGATAATTGTGGGAAGGACCCTGTCTAAATGGGTGGCCAAAGTTTTTGCTAATATCTTTGTGTCTACATTCAAAAGGCTGAGGGGCCTGTATGAACCTGGGTCAAGAGGGTCCCTATCCTGTTTTAGCAAAAGGGAAATGCAGGCCTGGTAAAAAGTGGCAGGAAGTGTATTAGCGCTGAATGATTCATTAAAGACATCTAAAAGTACAGGAGAGAGGAGATCTGAAAAGGCTTTGTAAAATTCAGAGCTATATCCATCAGGACCTGGAGCTTTAGAGGTTTGCATGCTCTTAATAGCGTTATTTAGTTCCTCAAGAGACAGAGGTTCTTCAAGTTGTGCCTTATCCTCTTTGGAAATAGTCGGGATGTTCAACTTACTGAAGAAATCATCAATTAAAGAGGGATCACCTTCAGACTCTGAAGAATATAAGTGTGTATAGAATTGTTCAAATTCTCCATTAATATCCTGCTGATCAAGAATTGTTTGCCCCGATTGCGCACGAATTTCAGTTATCATTCTAGAGGCAGCTGATTTTCTGATTTGTAAGGCCAGAAGTTTCCCAGCTTTCTCTCCATGCTCGTAAGATCTATGGCGTGTTTGCAACAGAAGCTGTGCAGTTTCATTTGTGGATAACAGGTCAAATTCTGTTTGCAAAGCTAGTCTGTGTTTGTAAAGATCAGGACTGGGCGATACAGAATATGAGTGATCTAAATCTAAGATCTCATGGGTAAGACTGGAGATACGTTCAGCATGCAGTCTATTGGTACCCGCACTGTAGGAAATTATCAGGCCACGAAGGTAGGCTTTCAAAGTTTCCCACAGTGTGCTCTTGGACACTTCTCCTGTGTCATTGATAATCAAAAACACTTCAATGTTGGATTTTAAAAATTCTGTGAATGATTTATCTGCTAGTAACAAATTATTAAAGCGCCAAGTCCTGGGCATATGTTTGTTGGAAAAAGCCAGCTGCATTTGGTGCGGGGCGTGATCTGAAATAACAATAGCCTCGTAGTCACACCGCCTAATCGCAGGGACAAGTTTACAATCAATAAGAAAATAATCAATTCGACTATATGAATGATGAACTGGGGAGAAAAAGGAATAACTACGAGATGTCGGATACTTGAACCTCCAGGGGTCAGTAATTTTAAAGGTGTCCATAAAGGATCTAATTAGTTTGGCAGATTTTGTCAATGTTTGGGTTTTATTGGATGACCTGTCCAACTTGGGATCCAAGACGCAATTGAAGTCCCCACCTATAATCAGGCGGTGGGTGTTCAGGTCGGGGAGAGATGCAAAAAATGTAGAAAAGAAATGCTCATCATCAAAATTAGGACCGTACACACTGACTAATGTAAGGGGGGTATTATATAGGGACCCAGTCACCACTACAAACCTACCATGTGGATCAGAGGTAACAGAGGAGGAAATGAAAGGAATGTTCTTATTAATTAGAATCGCAGCCCCTCTAGACTTAAAGTGGAATGTTGAATGAAAAAGCTGACCAACCCACCCTTTTCGTAGCCTAAAATGGTCTTGGTTCCTCAAGTGAGTCTCCTGTAAGAATGCTATGTCAGTCTTAAGTTTTTTTAAATGGCCCAAGACTCTACCCCGCTTCATAGCTGTATTAAGACCTTTCGTATTCCAACTGACAAATTGCACCAGGCATTCCTCTTTAGCATCAAAAGAAGTCATAGCTACCATGTGTTTTCCCTATTATTGTACTTAATTCAGACATGAGTTTTTTACAAAGCGGCATTTTTGTAAGATGAGAGACATGCAAACAGCAACAAGAACAGCAAACAAACACCCCACCCCCCACCCACTCCTGCCTTTCCCCAACTGAAAGGCCTTAGGACCAAACAACTTAAATAGGCCTACCTTAGGACGAAACATGGTACAGTCGCTGCACCACCTAAGCTAGTTCAGAGCTTGCTTAAACACCTGTTTAACTCGACTCCCTTTTTTTTTTTATAAACATAGATAATTATAATTCAATCTAACCCATTGCATTTACATTCCATGGCCTATTCAATGGTGGAGTAAAATAAAGAAAGCTGGACTAAATTAAAAATGGCACTGTGCTACTCTCAAGTGAGCCTATCAGGTGCAGACAGTGCATGAAAAAGCCCAGTCCAAATATGACAGAAGATAAAATAAAAAAATAAAATAAAATAAAAAATCCATTAAATATGAATTCCAATAAAAGTGCTCCCCAAAATGGGCTAGGCCTATGTTGTGGCATATTAAACATGCAAACCAAAGTGCAAGTGGCCTTTTGGGATTCAAGGCTGCTCTGCTATAATAGGCTAGCCATAGTGCTACATGCGCTTAAATTCTCAGCTTATTTAAACATTACACTATATCTTATAGAAGTATACATGTAGGCTAGGCTATATAGAAATCATAGGCCAGGGCATTACTCCAGTCCAGTCCAGCCCAGTAAACTGAGTGCATGCATCGAGTCCACCACATGCGTTTTGTACAAATCAACATAGAAAAAAAAAAAGTGACAGCAAAGTGAAACTTGGCAAAAACGTGGCACTGGCAGGCACGCTCTAGTATTGTCTTTTTCAAATGAAAATAGCTGAGGGCTTTGGACCTGCAAATGCAAGCCCTAATAGGTGGCTAGCTCATAACGAGAAAGAGGGGGGGGGGGGAAACTACCACCTATGGCGCATTAGAACTATAACAATTTCGTTACTCACATGACCCTTCTACAGCTAGGTTCGGGGCGATCTTTGTCTGAAAAAACTTTTCAGCTGCTTCTGGAGTGTTGAACTTGTGCCGGACACCGTCGATGTTCACGGAGAGGACAGCAGGGAAGAATAAACTGTAGTCCATCTTCGCCTCACGCAGCTTTGCCTTCACCGGGTTGAAGGCGGCTCTGAGCTTGCTAACCTCGGCAGGGAGATCGGGAAAGATGTGAACAGGGGACTGTTGATAAAGTAGCCGACCCTTTCCTCTGGAAATGCCCAGGATCCGCTCCTTTTCGGCGAAGTAGTGTAATCGTGCTATGATGGGGCGCGGGCGCTCACCCTTCTTCGGCTTCAGAGCCAGGGATCGGTGGGCACGATCGATGACGGGGGGAGATGTGAAGTTCTCAGGGCCCAACACCTCCGACAAGAATTCTTGTAAGAAACGGGTTAGGTTAGCTCCTTCAACTCCCTCAGGGACACCAACTATCCTTAAATTTTGTCGCCGACTTCTGGATTCAAGATCAGTACATTTCTCCTGTAAGCGTTTCAGCTCGCCTGAAAGAGAGCCATGCTCACTCTCAAGTCTTGCAATCTGTTCCAGTGCGTCGTTTAGACGGTGTCCCATACTAGCCTGCTCCGTAGTTACTTCTTTATGGTAATTCTGGAGTTTTACAATTTCCTCCTGTACATCTTCACGTAACTTTTGAGTGTTGGAGATTGTCTCCGTCCGAAGCGCCTCTATGTCTTTGCACAAATCCTGACGAAGGGTGACAATTTCAGCTTTAAAGTCTTTCAGGGAGGCTTGACGAGATAGCTGAAGTTCGTCTCTCAGTGTTTGTAGCGTGAGCGGCGCCTCCTCCATCTTGTTAACGTTATCCTTCGCCATGAGGTTACTCACTTTGATAAACTTTGTTTCTTCCGGTTCAATTAAACGAAGTTTGGTGATGCCATACAGTCTCAAACTTTACTGAGCAGAATTTCGCAATGGGTAGTTAAGTACCTTGCAAATAAGTTAAAATATTAATGACAAATGCTCAGGAGCCGCGGAACTCCAGTCTACTCCATGCCACCTGCAACCGGAAGTCTCCGCATCATCTCTACTTTTAACAACAATCTGTAAATGTTTGTGAACTGAGGAGACCAATTGTTGTGGTTTTGAAAGAGAAATGTCCCATTCTTGCCTGATATACAATTTCATTTGCTTAACAGTTCAGGGTCTCCTTTGTCATATTTTGCACTTCATAATGCACCAAATGTTTTCGATGGGTGACAGGTCTGGACTGCAGGCAAGCCAGTTTAGCACCCAGACTCTTTTACGATGGAGCCATGCAGTTTTAATATGTGCAGAAAACAGTTTGGCATTGTCTTGCTGAAAGAAGGAAGGCCTTCCCTGAAAAAGATTTTGTCTGGATGGCAGCATATTGCTCTGAAACTTTTATATATCATTCAGCATTAATGATGCCTTCCCAGATGTACAAGCTACCTATGTCATGTGCACAAATGCAGACTCATGCCATCACAGATGTTGGCTTTTGAACTGTGCACTGATAATAAGCTGGATGGTCCCTCTCCTCTTTAGCCTGGAGGATGTGGTGTCCATGATTTCTAAAAAGAATTTCCACTTTTGATTTGTCAGACCTTGGGACAATTTTCCACTTCACCTCAGTCCATCGTTAAAGAGCTTGGGCCCAAAGAAGGTGGCAGTGTTTCTGGATATTGCTTATATCTGGCTTTAAGTTGTATTTGTGGATGCAGTAATGCAGTAACTGTTTTCACAGATAATGGTTTGCTGAAGTGTTCCTGAGCCCATACAATGATTTCCACTACAGACACGTGTCTGCTTTTAATATAGTGTTGCCTGAGGGTCTGAAGATCACAGCGTCAGTTTTCAGCCTTGTCTCTTGCATACAGAAATTTCTCCAGATCCTCTGAATCTTTTAATGATATTATGACCCATAGATGATGTGATCCCCAAATTCTTTGCAATTTTACATTGAGGAACGTTATTCTTAAATTGTTGCACTGTTTGCCCACACAGTCTTTCAGAGAGCTGTGAACCCCTCCCCATCTTTACTTCTGAGAGACTCAGCCTCTCTGGGATGCTCTTTTTATACCCAATCATGTTACTGACCTGTTGCCAATTGACCTTTTTTTTTTTTTTTAGTATTACACAAGTTTTTCAGTATTTTGTTTCCCTGTCCCAACTTTTTTAAAATGTGTTACTGACATCAAATTCAAAATGAGCATATATTTTTCAAAAAAAAAATACAATTTCTTAGTTTCAACATTTGATATGTTGTCTTTGCACTGTTTTCAATGAAATGTAGGGTTTCCATGATTTGAAAATCTTCACATTCTGTTTTTATTTATGCTTTACACAGTGTCCCAACTTCTTTGGAATTGGGGTTGTAGTAATGCAATATAAAGAAAAAATGTGGTTTCTGTAAACAACAATTATTAGTTGATCAGAGCCAAATCCATTTGAGAGCATTTGTCAGGTGCAAAAACATCACATCACATTGATTTCCTGCTCAATGATATATAATTTCACAATAAGACTCATCAATACTAGATAGCCAGACATGACTAGGTACTTACTAAACTACCAAGCCAGTAAAGATTATTAGCAAATTTACTAAAATTTACTGACTAATAAACCAATTTATCATTTTAAACTGGCTAATTTCATCTCATCTCATCTCATCTCATCTCATCTCATCATCTCTAGCCGCTTTATCCTGTTCTACAGGGTCGCAGGCAAGCTGGAGCCTATCCCAGCTGACTACGGGCGAAAGGCGGGGTCTGGCTGATTTCAGATTCTGAAATATACACTATATGACCAAAACTTTGCTGACACCTGACCATCACATCCATCTGTGCTTTCTGAACATCCCATTTCAGAGGTAGTCCCCCTTCATAGTTATAATAACTTCCACTCTTCTGGGAAGGCTTTCCACTAGATTCTGGAGCATGGCTGTGAAGATTTGCCCATTCAGCCACAAGAACATTAATGAGGTCAAGCAATGATGTCGGGAAAGGAGACCTGGCATGTAGTTGGTATTCCAAATCATCCCAAAGGCTTTCTTTCAATGGGGTTGAGGTCAGGGGTTTGTGCAGGTCACTCACTTTCTTCAACTTTGGCAAACCATGTCTTCATGGACCTCATATTGTGCACTGGGTTATTATCATGCTGGAACAGGTTTGGACTCCTGAATTCCAGTGAAGGGAAAGTGTAATGCTACAGCATACAAAGACATCCTAGACAACTGTGTGCTTCCAACTTTGTGGCAATAGTTTGGGGAAGACCCAAATATGGGTGTGATCATCAGTTGTCCACAAACCTTTGGTCATTTAATGTATTTCCAACATATCTGTCCCTATGAGGACTAAACCTTCAGATCATGTGGGATGAAAAAAAAAGGTAATTTAAATATAAGCATGGGCACGGTGGTGTAGTGATTAGCACTGTCATATCACAGTAAGAAGATTCTGGGTTCAAGCTCAGTGGCCAACAGGGGCCTTTCTGTATGGAGTTTGCATGTTCTCCCTGTGTCTGCATGGGTGTCCTCTGGGTGCTCCGGTTTCCCCCAAAGTCCAAAGACATGCAGGTTAGGCTAATTGGTGGCTCTAAATTGACCGTAGGTGTGAAGATGAGTGTGAATGGTTGTTTGGCTCTGTGTGTCAGCCCTGCGATGACCTGGCAACTTGTCCAGGGTGTACCCCGCCTATCACCCATAGTCAGCTGGGATAGACTCCAGCTTGCCCGCGACCCTGCACAGGATAAGTGGTTACAGATAATGGATGGAATATATGAGCATGAGCATCTATATCGTGCACATGCAGTACTGTGTGATGCATTTACAGCATCCTTATTAACTGCCTAGTCAGAATCATGGTAGTTTATATCATGCTGCTAGGTTGTTCATATTTTCAAAAAATAGGACCAACTAAATTTGTGAGAAAATATAGCTTGGAGGGACAAAAAATAATGACTCTGTGAGAAGGATTACATCACTATTTGAGACCAAGTGATGTAGGACTGGGTCCTGGCAATGCTGCAGATGCAGGAATCTATTGCTTACCATGCTGACAATGCAGGAAACTATTTTTATATGTTCCTGGGAGCATAGGGTTCAAATTTAGGGTTCATATTTAAATAAAGTGGTTACTGAAATTAAGCAAATTAACAAATTAGAGGAGGAGGGGTGCTTTAGGTTTAGGCCACACCCACTTTGGGTTTAAATCTAAATACAGATACAGATATCTGGACCACAAAACAGATGTAGATATAAATAATGCCATTCTATTACACACCTACTCTATGTGCTGTCACACACATAACCAGTAATGTAATACAGTGGGGCTTGAAAGTTTGTGAACCCTTTAGAATTTTCTGTATTTCTGCATAAATATGACCTAAAACATCATCAGATTTTCACACAAATCATAAAAGTAGATAAAGAGAACCCAGTTAAACAAATGAGACAAAAATATTATACTTGGTCATTTATTTATTGAGTAAAATGATCCAATATTACATATCTGTGAGTGACAAAAGTATGTGAACCTCTAGGATTAGCAGTTCATTTGAAGGTGAAATTAGAGTCAGGTGTTTTCAATCAGTGGGATGACGATCAGGTGTGAATCTGAATTTTTTTTCTTTCCTCGCTTCCACGGAAGGCGGTCGCATTCTCTGCTATCCCTCTCCCTCCTTTTTTTCCCTGCTTGTGCTTCTTTTTCTTGTCTCATCTGCTGTACTTTTTGAAGAGACTCTTCCCGCATTACTTTCTAAACTAAAAAAAGCATGGAATTGATAAACTGGTCTCCTAATGAAATTGACACAGTCTTCTCGACGAGAAGCCTGGGTTCGGGGGAACCTGCCTGTCCTGCCGGAACATTTGCAGCTGGTTACACGATGGACACATGGGAGCAGTGGCGAGTCGTGTGCCTGCCGATTCTTTCTGTGGAGGACATTGAAGATATCTACCTATTCGGAACCATGATTACAGGACTTTTGCTGATTGGATTAGGCATTGCCCTGGTATATCGAGGAAATCAGACAATGGTGACAGCTGTTCAAAGCCCCACAAAGCTGCCCGATATGATTGGAGCGGTGGGAAAAGCTGTTGGCACTCGGACTGTGGATTTTCAGAACTTGAACCACAATATGGTTGTTATCTTGGCGAAGCTTTAGGCTTTGCAAGGAATATGTTTTTCAGAGACCAATTTGAACAGAATGAACGGAATGGACAGATGTGGACGAGTGGTGTGGACATGCAAAGACTGCGTCTGGAAAGACCAAGCAATTTATATCTTATCGACATTCGGCTCCCTGAGACAGCACCGGCCTCGGTTAAGGCCGTTGCTGAGGCAGCATTTCCCCCTGAAGGTCACTGCTGGGAGACGCTCTCACATTCCTTGCATTCCTTCCCCAACTTTCCGCGGTTGCCATTTTCATCCCCAGTGTGACAAGCGGGTGCGTGACCAGTGCCTTCATGGCTGCAGGAGCAAACGGCTGCTTGCTTGCACTGGGTTACCTCTACCTCCTCCCCTCCCCCCCTACCCCCACCCCGATTGCCCCCTCTTTCCCCCCTTCCCCCCCAAGTCCCGTGTTTAAAGTGTACTTGTGTTATTGTGTGCTTATGTGCAAAGGTTTTTTAAATGTTCCCACACTGTACTCCTGACAGGAGCATAGTGTGGGGGGTGTTCTTTTTTTCCTTATCTCTCCTCATGTTGTGTTTCCTTTTCTTTTATCCCTGTCTTCCTGTCCTGTTCCCCCTCTGTAAGGACAGGTTGATGGTCAATTTCACTGGCAACAGTGATAATAAAGGGTTCATTCATTCATTCGAATGGGCACCCTGTTTTATTTAAAGAACAGGGATCTATCAAAGTCTGATCTTCATAATACATGTTTGTGGAAGTGTATCATGGCACGAACAAAGGAGATTTCTGAGGACCTCAGAAAAAGTGTTGTTGATGCTCATCAGGCTGGAAAAGGTTACAAAACTATTTCTAAAAAGTTTGGACTCCACCAATCCATAGTCAGACAGATTGTGTACAAATGGAGGAAATTCAAGACCATTGTTACCCTCCCCAGGAGTGGTCGACCAACAAAGATCCCTCCAAGAGCAAGGCGTGTAATAGTCTGCGAGGTCACAAAGGAACCCAGGGTAACTTCTAAGCAACTGAAGGCCTCTCTCACATTAGCTAATGTTAATGTTCATGAGTCCACCATCAGGAGAACACTGAACAACAATGGTGTGCATAGCAGGGTTGCAAGGAGAAAGCCACCACTCTCCAAAAAGAACATTGCTGCTCATCTGCAGTTTGCTAAAGATCATGTGGACAAGCCAGAAGGCTACTGGAAAAATGTTTTGTTATATGGATGAGACCAAAATAGAACTTTTTTGGTTTAAATGAGAAGCATTATGTTTGGAGAAAGGAAAACACTGCATTCCAGCATAAGAACCTTATCCCATCTGTGAAACATGGTGGTGGTAGTATCATGGTTTGGGCCTGTTTTGCTGCATCTGGGTCAGGACAGCTTTCCATCATTGTTAGACAATGAATTCTGAATTATACCAGCGAATTCTAAAGGAAAATGTCAGGACATCTGTCCATGAACTGAATCTCAGGAGAAGGTGGGTCATGCAGCAAGGCAATGACCCTAAGCACACAAGTCGTTCTACCAAAGAATGGTTAAAGAAGAATAAAGTTAATGTTTTGGAATGGCCAAGTCAAAGTCCTGACCTTAATCCAATTGAAATGTTGTGGAAGGACCTAAAGCAAGCAGTTCATGTGAGGAAACCCACCAACATCCCAGAGTTGAAGCTGTTCTGTATGGAGGAATGGGCTAAAATTCCTCCAAGCCAGTGTGCAGGACTGATCAACAGTTACCAGAAATGTTTAGTTGCAGTTATTGCTGCACAAGAGGGTCACACCAGATACTGAAAGCAAACAAACTTTCAAGCACCACTGTACAATCATAGGAACACTTTCCATGAACCTAAAACACTTTTGGTGGAATTCCCCTTTAACTGAGCAGTTATTGGTTTCATTATGTAAAAACTTTATCTTTTTCTTCCTGTCATTTTGCATGGAAACAATGCAGGATCTGTGCCTGCTAGTGAGGAAATGAATGTCTTATTCATGCTCATACACACACAAAACACACAAATACTGTGTATATATTGGCCTCTAAATTGCACACTTAGGCTTTCCTTCTCATTAACTAAGCTCATTTAATTTCGTTATGATAATTTTTTCATAGACTCAAGACAGCAGTGTATCTACTCTGATGGAGTCACCCAGGAACAATTCCTTGTATTCTCTGTTATTCCTTATTAACAAAGATATAATCTTTGTAGTAAATATTTTAAAACGTTAAGGCATATCAACTTCATACAGTAATTGTCTACTGACAGTTTCTTTTTATAGGCTTAAAGAAAAAAATCCACCCTGAATGACAGTATTTATGATCAGTTTATCAGTATTTATAATCAGTATATGATCTTCAGTTGTGCAAAAGGTTACATTTTGCTGTCTCCACTATTTCTATTTTGGATGTCTTATTAAAATCTGCAAGAAAGCAACAGGGCTAAAGATACAACAGGCAAGGTTCAAATGTGGAAGAAAAGAGAAGCAGGTGCAGCACAGAGGCTCATGAGACACAGGAAAACTACAATCAGGAAGCACACCACAGAACTTGGGATCTCTCCACACCTACAGTGTCTTGCAAAAGTATTCATTTCCCTTTGTGTTTGTCCTGTTTTTGTTGCATTACAAGGTGGCATTAAAATGGATTTTTGGGGGGTTAGCACCATTTGATTTACACAACATGCTTACAACTTTAAATTTGATTTTTTTTTTTATTGTGACACAAACAATAATTAAGATGAAAAATACTGTAATCTGGAGTGTGCATAGGTATTCACCCCCTTTCATATGAAACCCCTAAATAAGGGCTGGTCCAACCAATTCACTTCATAAGTCACATAATTAGTTGATTAAGATCCACCTTTGTGCAATCAAAGTGTCACATGATCTGTCACATAATGTCTGTATAAATTAACCTGTTCTGGAAGGACCCTGACTCTGCAACACTATGAAGCAAGCAAAATGAAAACCAAGCAGTACTCCAAACAGGTCAAAGACAAAGTTGTGGAGAAGTATAGATCAGGGTTGGGTTATAAAAAATATCCCAAACTTTGAATATCCCACGGAGCACCATTAAATCCATTATAGCAAAATGGAAAGAATATGCCACCACTACAAACCTGACGAGAAGGCCGCCCACCAAAATTCATAGACTGAGCAAGGAGGGCATTAATCAGAGATGCAACAAAGTCACCAAAGATAACACTGAAGGAGCTACAGATATCCACATTGGAGATGGGAGTATCTGTCCATAGGACCACTTTAAGCTGTGCACTCCACAGAGCGGGGCTTTATGGAAGAGTGACCAGAAAAAAGTAATTGCTGAAGAAATCATGTTTGGAGTTTGCCCAACAGCATGTGGCAGACTCCCCAAAAACATGGAAGAAAAGTCTCTGGTCTAATGAGACAAAAATTGAACTTTTTGGCCATTATGGGAAATGCCATGTGTGGTGCAAACCCATCACCCTGAGAACATCATTCCTACAGTGAAGCATGGTGGTGGCAGTATCATGCTGTGTGGATGTTTTTCATCTGCAGGGACAGGAAAGCTGGTCAGGACTGAAGGAAAGATGGATGGCACTAAATACAGGGCAATTCTGGAGGAAAACCTGTTTGAGTCGTCCAGAGGTTTGAGACTGGGATGAAGATTCCTGTTCCTGTAGGACAATGACCCTAAACATACTGTGAAAGCTACACTGGAGTGGTTTAAAGGAAAACATTTAAATGTCTTTGAATGGCCTAATCAAAGCCCAGACCTGAGTCCAATTGAGAATCTGTGGCATAACTTGAAGATTGCTGTACACCAATGCAACCCATCTCACTTGAAGGAGTTGGAGCAGTTTTGCCTTGAGGAATGGGCTAAAATCCCAGTGGCTAGATGTGCTAAGCTAATAGAGACATATCCCAAGAGACTTGCAGCTGTAATTGCAGCAAAAGGTGGCTCTACAAAGTATTGACTTGGGGGGGGGGTTGAATACCTACGCACACTTCAGAGTTCTGTTTTTTCATCTTCATTATTGTTTGTGTCACAATAAAATAACAATTTTCACCTTCAAAGTTGGAGGCATGTTGTGTAAATCAAATGGTGCTAACCCCCCAAAAAATCAATTTTAATTCCAGCTTGTAATGCGACAAAACAGGACAAACACCAAGGAGGATGAATACTTTTGCAAGACACTGTACATGTACTTCCTCCTTAAATCACATGCAGGACCAGACCACCACCACCCCAGAAAACCTATCCCAACTTCCAAGAAAATGATTCCAGTGGCTCAAAATGATCATCAAAAAGTGGTCCAGATTTGAGGCGGATCTTGATTTAATTCCTGAGACATTATTAGGGGCAAGACAGGGGGATAACAGTGTCTTTGCTCAAGTCAAAAGGTGAAGCAGTTTGGACACATAAGGCCCTGTCAGCCTTGGGCGTGGCTTGCCACATCCCAGACCACATTGAGAACATGATTACCAGTTACTTCAAAAACATTAGGTTCTAATTCCAAACCATTAAGTTGACAGCAGAGTAGCAGTCCATGGAAAAAATATATCATAACAGGATACATAATGTCTCCAATATTGTTAGTTATGGGAATTAACCTGATTATTACAGCACCAAAGGACCAAAAACCACCTCAGGGGATTCATGGATGGAATTATCACTCCAAGTTCAGGCAAGGTGGGTCCTGAAGCAGCTGAATCAAATGGCCACTTGGGCCAGGATGAATTTTAAACCCAGGAAATCAAGGAGTCTGGAGATCAGACTGGGGAAATTGCATAATCAATTTGGAGTCTGCTGACTATGATGGGATTCAGAGATTGTGACTGAAAAACAGCTGCCTGGAGGTTGCAGAAGCTATGGAAAGAGTCTCCTTTTGGCTTTAGCACAGAAGGAAAGGGATTGACTGGAACCTAGAAGAGGGACATTGATTTTGACCACCACTGCAGATCCACCAGCTCGAGAAATTTGTAGTAATGGTCAAAGCACTTGTTGAAGGTCGGGAACCACATGATGACATCTACTCCTGGCCAAGGCTACAACCAGATGAAATGGTTGTATGAAGGACATCCTAGAGATGTATTGAAATCCTATGATTTGATGGTCGCTGTAAAATGGTGAGTGAGAAAATAAGCTGTTGTTCTTTGTATCTTTTTAGGAGGTAACAGCCAAATTAGATGGTTTGAGACTGTTATGTTTCAGATTGTTGAAAACTTCTGTCGTAACTGTTCTAGCAACATTCTCCTGTGTCAGAGTGGCAGACAATCACAAAGTTGTCACAGAGTTAAATAAAACTACAGCATCAACCAAGAAATTACCAACAGAATTGTTAAACACATCATATATTCTTCAGTAGAAACAAATGTAATGTGTTTCAGGGTGGACTTGTCCTTTAAGTTGCATGATACAGTCCTGTTTTAGGAGCATTGTTTAATTATTAGTTTATCTGTTCATTTATCAGATTGTAGCATATCAGCCATATGGTAAAGCAGTAGACTGGTGGTCATATGGGGTTCTCCTCTATGAGATGCTGGCTGGGCAGGTATGCAAACATACACCCTCTTTCATAATTTACTGTTATAAAGATGCTTTAAATTCCTTGAACTCAATTCCTGAAACAAAGTTCTTAAAACAGACACTCTAAAAACTAGCCTCAGATTATTTGTAGATGAGTCACCCAGGCCTGCAATGTGATGATAATTCTGTGTTCGCTCATCTGAAACCACTGCAAGCAATTTGGACTGGTTCCGGCTCACTGTTTTTAGAAGAGCCACCCAAAGTAATCAGTATCACTGTCAAATATCTTTTTTTTTTTACTCAACTGCTTAAACCAGTTGAAAAAATTTCCATTATACATCCTCATGCAAACTCAATTACAGTAGCAGGAAAAACAAAGACATTCTCATTGTCTACTTATGAAGCACATTGTCAAGGGAATGATTCAAGGAATAATTTGATGCTTTCTTTGAAATAGTTTGTAATTAACATAAATATGAAAGTAACGGCAGAATACATGCAGAATCTTTTAGTTGTATTTTCTATGCAGATTTGAATATGTGTTAGGCAGGTTGTTTTCCAGGTATAAGTATAAGCTATGCTGTAATTATCCAGAAAGTTTAAATGCACTTCTGCCAGTTTTGTTTAAACGATTGAAAGCACTAATAAAGTAACACTGAACTTATTATATACCACAAGAAACAAAGAATGAGAAAGTAATAGTACTCTTTCTTTAGTGCTCAGTCTAATAAGCTATTTGCAGCTACTATTTTATCCACAATTTAAGTAACTTATACATAACTATTATAAACTCCTATGAGGGTAAAATTGTGTATGTGTATACACAATGTGTATGCAGTCATTGATTACTATGTGAGTGTTTTAAAAAACAGTAGATTGACTATTTCAGAAAATACTGTCTGCAATGATCACTCCAATGATTAGATAATAACTTTAATTAATACATTATATAATTGATATGAATAAGCAATAAATTGTTCAGAATTTGGCAATTAAGAAAACATTTTAAATTGATAGTTCATATCATTGTTTATTGCATGTAAATGAGCAAAAAAAATCTGTTGACAACAACAACAACAAGAGCTAGCAATCACATCTGATGTAGTAAAGTAACCTTAGAAATAACAGAAGTGCAGGTGGCAACCTATCAGATTAACCACTGGCAGGTTTATTTAACCGAAATACTCAATTAAATAATTTCCGAAAGGATTGAAATAGTTTCTTATAGATGTTAAGGTAACATCTTATAATAACTTTTTCATAAATACATCAATAATGTGGATAGATAGATAGATAGATAGATAGATAGATAGATAGATAGATAGATAGATAGATAGATAGATAGATAGATACTAGTTATTCAGAATTTTTATATGTTTGTTCATGTCATGTTTTTTTCATTGTTCATGTATGTATACTCTTTTAACTAGTCATTTAAAAGTGATGAACAATTGTTTGTTTTTAAACCATTTTCTATTGAGGGTGGATAAGGTCACTCTTGTAGGGTAAATTTTCTTTGTAATATTATGTAATAGGCATTATTTTTATGCAGTCAATAATTAAGTAATACTGGGTGTCATTGAGTGGTCTATCAGACATATTCCATTCAGCTAGTATGATACTGAACAAGTCAAAGATGAGTTCAGTACCATGCTAGCTGAATGGAATATATCTGATATACCATGAAAAAAAAAAGCCAACCAATAATATTACTGTTATACATACACATTCCTTCCAGGTGTTCAACATGTCTTTCTCTTTCAAAATTCTCTCAAAATCTTCCGTATATAATGAAGCAAACCTGGCGGTCATGTTTGTTTACAAATTGCCACTGTCACTCACTAGCATGGAAGTTTTACGTCTCCGATGTGTCTCTTTTCCAGTTTTTCGATGTCCGTTGGTATGTTTTTCTCTTGTAAATATGCGTGAACAATATCTAATGAAGTTTTGGTAGCCTTTCGGGTGTTCAACATGTCTTTCTTTTTCCTGGTGAATAAAAAAATGCTTCTATGCATGCGCAGCAGAAAACGTTCTCATTGGATATTCACATCAGCTCTGATGTGTGACATCATGCTGTCTTGACAACTATGCAATATCGTAAACCATATTCAACATTCATTCTCCATTGGGTAGAATGATGTAATACATGTAGGATAAGCGATATGCTAAAAATATTGCATGCTATCGAACCAAATGAATAAAACCCACTAGAAGGGAATAGAACAGGGCTTTTCAAAGTGTGGGAGAGCGCCAGAGTTCTTCAGGGGGGGCGCAACGTGAGAGACAAAATGGATCGGTTTTTAGTACCTAAAGCTACAGTGAGTGAGGAGACAGAGTCTGGGCCAAGTAAAAAAACAGAGCCTCCAGGATGTTGCGATTTGCAACTTCAGCGCAAATTCAACCAATCCCCGCAAATTCAGGGCGGTGTTGCAATTATATCCAATCACCGCAACTTTCCCGCAAATTTGACCAATCGTTGGCGTCGTCTTGAGGTGACGTCGACAAACTACCTTCCGCCTTACTTCCGTGTGTTCAAGAGAAGCAGCATGTGCGTCGTGTTGCCAGATTGGGCGATTTCAAGTGCATTTTGGCGGGTTTTGAACATATTTTGGACTGGAAAATGTCAGCAGTATCTGGCAACACTGAAAGTGTGTTATGTTTACACTGAAGGACTGTGCACTTTATTTTTTTTTTACTTAATACAAGAAATTAATGGATGCCAACATTTTTGCCAAAATGGTATTTTATTTTCCATTGTTTAGGCAGCTTCAGCATCATACTGTGAGATTCTGTTCAAATTGTTTTTTTTCTTCTATGAAGCCTGAGCCATTTATTTTATTAGTTTATAATTATTGTTTAATTTAGTCTTCAGGAGAGACTGCCTGCACACAGTACTAGTATTAATAGTTTTTTTTCTTACATAAAAGCTGAGGCATTTATATTATATTTTAAGGTAACTTCATGTTGTGCTGTGAGGTTCTATGCACTTTAACTTTTGAACCAACAGGTGCATTTGGATAAGTAAAGCCTATTTTTCTGCATTTTTGTAGTCCTGGTAATCTTTTATATTGGTAAAGTTGTTTATAGGACCATTTCTCTTTGTTTTTTTAATCAATAGTTTTTCAGTAATAACTTAATATTTAACATATCACTCAGTTTTAATCACAAAAAGAGAAAATCGCAACAATTTCTCGCAACTTTCACTTCCTCCCGCAATGTAATCGCAACAAAAACCTAAAAAACACCGCAACTTTCATCGCAATTTTTTTGGAAAACCCCCCGCAACATCAGACATTTTAGCCCATAACAATCACAAAAAAGGCCCGCGGAATCCTGGGGGACTGGAAAAAGAAGGAAGTATGACCACGATTATTTAAAGTTTGGATTTTCATGGACTGGATCTGAAGATGCTCCACTGCCACAGTGTGTTGTCTGCCAAGAGGTGCTAGCTAATGATGCTATGGGATGTTTAAAATGTGTAAAACAAGATGTTTTAAAAAGCACAGATGTTTAAAATGTGAAAAAGAAAAAAATAATGTGTACAACAACAACCATTTTTAAAAAATACGAATGGAACATTAAGTATAGCAACAACAAAAATTGTAAGGGGGGGCGCTGTTGTTTATTTGCTCTCCGAGGGGGGGCTGACTCTCCCACACTTTGAAAACCCCTGGAATAGAACATATGTTTTTATTCCATCTGAAAAGTGTCCTGTATGTATAATGATATGTAATATTGATTGTAATATACAGTTAATACTGTTTTAACATGCACAGGAGCTTGAGATGCATATACTGATAGATAACAAACCTACAAACAGTGTCTTGTAAAACTATTCACCCCCCCCCCCATTGGTGTTTCTCCTGTTTTGTCGCATTACAAGCTGGAATTAAAATGGATTGGGGGGGGGGGGGGGGGGTTTAGCATCATTTGATTGACATAACATGCCCACCACTTTAAAGGTGCAAATTGTTGTTGTCGGGTTTGTTTGTTTGTTTGTTTGTTTGTTTGTTTGTTTTAGTTGTGACACAAAAAATAATTAAGATGAAAAAACAGAAATCTCATCAAGTTAAATGTTGGCTACTTTGAAGAATCTAAAATATGAAACATATTTTGTTTTTTAATACTTTTTTGTTTACCACATAATTCCATTACGTGTGTAGAGAATCCCTGATGTGAGTGGAGTACAGACGCACGGCAGGCGGGAACTGAAGTTTGTGCAAACTTTATTTCTATAGATATAGCTTTTCAGCCTCACTCACTCCCACACACGCACACACATGCATTCTGGTCAGGAGTCAGCTCTTCTCTGCTTTCCCCCTCCTTTTATGCTCCATCCCTGCAACACACACACACACACACACACACTAATTGGCAACAGGTGTAATGACTTAGCCACTTACCTTCCCTGACCCCGCCCTCCATTTACAAACTGCTGCTTGGCTATGTCCCCATTGCCACATACCCCCACCACCTGACTCAGGCCGGGGAGACGTCCGGCCTGAAGCAGACTCCTCCCCCGACGGGCAGTGGCGGCTCCTGAATTTTTTTTCAGGGGGGGCAATTTTCTAGTCTGGCTAACGCGACTTCAAAGCTCTGCGAGCATTTGGTCTGGCAAAGATATTAAGCCCAACCGTTTCCCAAAGGCGTGGTTGACCCGCCTCCCTGAAATGCCTCAGTTTGCTACTGGTCAAAGCCAGAAAAGGCTGTGACGAAGCTTAAACCAATCACATCACTCTTTCCTCTGACGTATGTGACGCGACGGAAACTGCTTGAGTAACAGGAAGAAGATAAATACCTCCAGGGCTGCTCTTTGCTCCATTTTCAATGAGAACTTCCCGTTGAATGCTTTCAATACAGCATCTACCGCTGTGTCAAAGGCTTGCCGCTGCTCCATGTTCATAATGTTTCTAGTGAATGAAGCGCTTCCGGCATAGATTCTGTAAACAATTTATGGCTTCCGGTCGCAGTTCTACTACGTCACTGCCTTGAACACGCCTCTACCCAGGGCCGTTGGAGATGCTCAAAGTTGATTGGCTCCCGATTTTTCGGGAGCTTGGAAGAGCTGGAGATAGCTTGCCTTGCCAGACTAAGCTCGCAACAGGCCCTCGTGTTGCGTCACCCTTAGGATGGGCGGGCCCAGGCTAGCAATTTTCCCCGTTATGTCTACACAGACCATAAATGTCCACAGGACTGAAGTAAATTGACCTAGGTAGCAAGTCAATAGTCAACCAAACCCAGAAAAACACCACGGTGACTGGAGCCCTCAGTTTCGTCTTTGCCTCATAGAGCTAACTCGAACACTCCACAAAATTTCACACATTGGGTGAGCCGGTTTAATCATAGACATATAAACATACCGTAGACGCCACATTGAGCTGGTGGCCCCGTTGCTGGGATACGTCAGAGTGTCCGCCATATTTGATGTGGCAAATCTTCCCCGTAAACCAATGCAAGTAAATGGACTGAACTTCATAAAGCCCCTTTCTACAATAATATTTAACTCAATGCCTTTTATTCACCTATTAAGACACACACGTATATATTTGGGAAACAAACAGGCATCAAAACAACACATATAACTTTTAATGTGATGGTTATAAATAGTGTGCGAAATACCCTGTACACTGCAAACTAGTGACAGATACGCGATAGATAGCTCAGGTAAGCTAATCAGTCAGCATACCGTAGCAAGCTACCAAAACCTGAGGCCAAAATAACCAACCTACAAGACTAAATATGATAAATGATGGAAATAGTGGAAAAACTGGAAATAGTGAATGAAAATAAAAATGTACTGTTTTATTTATTGAGTCACCACACAGACCTACTCTCGTTGAATAAAGTGAGCTGAATGACCGCCAAACTGAGTTCGGCCAGGTTCTAACGTCATACCAAAACAAAATACATCACTGATTCCTTCACATTCAGAAAGGTTAAAAACATTCATCGTACGTTCAAAAACGTTCATCATAGTGTGGCACTGTATTATCTAATTCTCACTGCTTATAACTATACACCTACCCGGTGGAGATGAGCTGGGAAACTGAAGACTGAAGGAACAGCTCCCTCTCTGATCCTGACTGTCTGACCTGTTCTGTCAAAATCCTTCATATTAGCCACAAAGTCAGAAAAATCTGTTCGTAAAATTACGTTATAATGACCAAATACAATGAAAAGTATTTTTCCAGTCTCACCTGTGAAAGGTAATCCCATGTGATCTCGTTTGGATGGTAAACCTGTTGGTACAGTTAAACGCAGCACATGAATGAGGCATCTTTATTCTCGGCTACTGTCTAGACGCTATACCAGAGACGGTTGAAGAATCTCCACTTTGCCACATCCAATATGGCGGCGAGGATGACGTATGATTCTACGCAGAAGGCGGCGTCTATGTTTATATGTCTATGGGTTTAATATGTGCCTGTTCTTGTTCACCTCATCGTTGTGGCGGTGAACTGCTAGCCTGTAGCCCTCATCCGGTTGTGTAGCGATGTTCACTCTCCCAAAAGCTGAAAATTTCAGGCAGCTGCCCATGTGAATCTTTGATGACTCATGTTTTTTTATTTTCTCCGACAAACGATGCATGTCCGAAACTCCAGTGACAGTCCAAGCAGTGTTGTCCGTGGAGCCACCTCCAGGGTGGAAAAGTAAGCAGGGGGAGCAGAAAACTGCTGAGGCGTCCTCGCAGCTAGCTCACCAGGATTTGCGCTGGGACCATGTTGAAGTAAAACCTCGAGTATATGATTTCCCCCCCTTTGTCAAAATTTGTTTTATGTTTAGATTTGGTCGAGGGGGGTCCAGCTTGTTTTGTTGCCAATTTAGCTTGATTTGATCGCTGACTAAATGGAACTTCTTTTAAGGACTGCACTGAATTGCTTTCCACATCCATCTCACCTCAGAAACTGAGCGGATCGAACGCAACTTTACCGCGCTTCGCAGTGACTTAAGCACGTTAGGGCAAGCCCCCCCGGAACCCATAGAGATTGCATTGAAGTGTCAGTTAGGAGAAAAAATATATATGTATTAACATGGGACTCTATCAGTGAACTCTTGGGCGATTTTCAGCGTGACTGAAATCGCCCCAAAAGGGGCGGTACTCTAGAAGCAAGACCACCCTGATTGGACAATGATACCCAGAGACAGATTAAAACGGCCTCAAGCAGCGCTGGTGAAAGTTTGTTTTAAAAAAAGAAAAAAAACTTTTTTTTTTCATTTTGGCAGTGTGTCGCCCAATCGCCCTTATGCACCAGCCGCCCTTGCCAACGGGACAGGAAGTCTGCCACCACCATCTGCACCCCGGCCTGTGAACCACCTCAAACTTAAACCGCTGGAGGGCGAGATACCAATGGGTGATCTGCAGATTGGCATCCTTCATGCGGTGGAGCCACTGGAGGGGGGCATGGTCTGAAGAAATAGTGAAAGGGCGCCCCAGCAGGTAGTATCGGAGGGCGAGGACCGCCCACTTGATGGCAAGACACTCTTTCTCAATGGTGCTATATTTACTTTCAGGTATCGAGAGTTTACAGCTGATGTACAGCATGGGGCACTCCTCACCCTCCACCTTCTGGGAGAAAACGGCCCCCAGCCCTCTGTCCGATGCATCAGTCTGCAAAATAAAGGGGAGAGAGAAGTCAGGGGAGTGCAAAAGTGGCCCCCCACACAGTGCAGTTTTTACCTCAGAGAAAGCCTGTTGGCACTGCTCCATCCACTGGACCGGATCTGGAGCCCCCTTTTTAGTGAGATCAGTCAGCAGGCTGGTGACATCAGAAGAATTAGGTATAAACCTACGATAATAGCCAGCCAGCCCCAGGAACCATCTCACCTCCTTTTTGGTCTTGGGTCTTGGGCAGGCTGCAATCACTGCAGTCTTGTTAATTTGGGGCTGCACCTGCCCGTGACCCAAGTGGAAACCTACTTCCACCCACCCAATTGCACACTTTTTTGGGTTAGCTGTGAGGCCTGCATGCCTCAGTGACTTTAGAATGGCCCTCAGATGTTCCAAGTGCCATGGCCAATCATGGCTGTAGATTATTATATCATCTAGATATGCGGTCGCGTAGGCAGCGTGAGGGTGGAGGACCCTGTCCATGAGCCTCTGGAACGTAGCAGGCTCCTCAAATAACCCGAAAGGGAGTGTGACAAATTGGTGTAATCCAAACGGTGTGGAAAAGGCCGTTTTCTCTCGGGATAGAGGAGTCAAGGGGATTTGCCAATATCCCTTTGTTAGATCCAGTGTCAAATAAAAGCAAGCAGCGCCTAACTGAACAAGCAACTCATCAATGCGAGGCATTGGGTATGCATCAAATTTGGACACCGCATTGACCTTTCTATAGTCCACACAGAACCGGACCGACCCATCAGGCTTGGGAACCAGGACCACTGGGCTGCTCCAGTTACTGTGGGACTCCTCGATTATGCCCATTTCAAGCATGGCCTTGAGTTTGTCCCAAACCACCTTTTTTTGTGTTCGGGCAAGCGGTAAGGGCAGCTACTCACTACCACCAGCGGGGGTGTTTCGATGTGGTGTCCTATGAGGTGGGTACGACCGGGAAGGGGCTAGAACATGTCGGAAAATTCCTTTTGCAATTTGGCCACCTCCGTGAGTTGGGCCAGTGAGAGGTGGTCTCCACAAGGGACCGGAGTGGTTCGAGATGTTATCTTTTTTACCTCCAGCCCCAGCTCCACCTTCTCTGGAACTACTGATGCCAACGCGGCGCTGCTTGCTTTTATTTGACACAGGGACCCCCTCATTCCAGCGTTTTAAAATGTTGAGGTGGTAGATTTGCAATGCCCCGCCCCTATCCATTTGCTTCACCTCATAGCCGACGTCCCCGACTTGCCGTGTGACCTCAAAGGGCCCTTGCCACTTGGCAATTAATTTAGAACTCGACGTGGGCAATAATATGAGCACTTCGTCTCCCGGCGTGAACTCTCTAAGGTGCGTGCCCCTGTCATACAGCCGGATTTGATGTTCTTCTGCCTGCCACAAATTCTCCTGGGTAAGGTGCATGAGGGTGTGGAGTTTTTTGTGCAAGTCAAGAACATACTGAATTTCATTTTTGCTAGGCGAAGGTCCCGCCTCCCAGTTTTCTCATAGCATGTCCAAAATGCCACACAGCTTATGCCCATATAATAATTCAAATGGAGAAAACCCTGTGGAAGCTTGTGGGACCTCTTGTACTGCAAGTAACAGGGGCTCGAGCCACTTATCCCAATTACGTGCAGCTTCACTTACAAATTTCCGGATTATGTTTTTGAGTGTTTGGTTAAAGTGCTCCACTAAGCCATCCATTTGTGGGTGACAGACACTGGTGCGGATAGACTTAATACCCAGTAACCCATACAGTTCGTGCAGTGTGCGTGACATAAATGTAGTGCCTTGGTCTGTCAGGATTTATTTTGGAATCCTGACCCAGGAGATAATACGAAAGAGTGCTTCTGTAATACTGCGTGCTGAGATATTGAGGAGAGGCACTGCTTCCGGATATCATGTTGCATAGTCCACCAGAACTACAATAAAATGATATCCTCGTGCTGACTGATCTAATGGCCCGATGAGATCCATCCCAATTTGCTCAAATGGGGTCTCGATTAGAGTGAGAGGGTGCAAAGGCACTTTTGGAGAGGCTGCAGGATTTTCTAATTGGCATTCATGGCATGCCGCACACCACTGACGGACATCCCCATGAATCCCTGGCCAATAGAACCGGGCCATTATTTGGGCTAGTGTTTTATCTTGCCCTAAGTGTCCAGCCATGGGATTAAAGTGAACCACATGGAATACAAGTTCCCTACGGCTTTTTGGGATTAATAATTGGGTTATTTGTTCACCAGTTTGAGTGTCCTGCATCACTCAGTACAGTCTATCTTTAATAATAGCAAAATAAGGGAAGGCTGGTGTCGCGCTGGGCTGAAGAGTTTGACCATCGATTACTCTCTCTTGGTCAAACGCATGTCGTAGAGTTTCATCTCGCGACTGCTCTAATGGGAAATCCTCAAGGGAATCCCCAAGAGAGGGAGGAGGGGTGGGCTACTCCTCACTCTGCTGCGGTGCTGATGTAAACGGCTCTGTGACAGCTTCTCCAGTCAATGCCACACCAGGATCTTCCTGTGACCTACTAGTGCAGGACCCACTACGTGTTAAATATTCCATCAGCTTTTTAAACTCTGGCCAATCAGTACCCAAAATCAACAAGTGGGTGAGACGAGGATTAACTGCTGCCTGTATTCTATGCATTTGCCCTGGAATAGAATACGGAGAGACACTAAGGGATAATTGTGAACATCCCCGTGCACACACAACACTTTCACCACTTGTGCTCTCCCCAATGCCTCACCTTGCACCAGGCATTGGTGAATTGAGGTCTGATTACAACCAGAATCCACCAAAGTGTGATATGCATCCCCTTGAACACTTACCGGTATGCGATATGTTCTGGCCCGATAGGGGGCGGTCTCTGGCACGTTGGGGATCCAGATCATGGCCTCCACCTCCCTTGCGGAGCCCCGATTCTGGAGATGCTCCAGCTCCCCACCGCGTCAGCATACCAGCCCAGGCTTTCCCTCTGCACCAGTGTTATGGGCGTCACTCACCTGAGGGTGGAAGGACACAGACAAGGAAGAGGGAGATGGGAGAACACCACGGGTGCAATGGGCCGGCTGGGGAGGAGTCAGCCCCTGCCTCCGCAGTGGGGGAATGGGGGGAGAGGGAGGAGAGAGAGAGAGGGAGAGAAGAGAAACGAGGAGGGACGCCTTCACCTCGTCTGCCTGTCATCGGAACCGCCGCCAGATGGTCCTCTGCCATCTCAATGGCTCGCTGGAGCGACGCCAGGCGGTGACACTGGACCCATTCTGCCATTCCTTCCGGAAGCCAAGGGATGAACTGTTCCAGTGCCACCAGGTCGATGACCCTGTCGGCGTCGCCATCTTCTGCCCTCAGCCACCGCCAGCAGGCATCCTGGAGTTGTTGGCCAAATGGAAATGGTCAGCCGACCTCCTCCAGTGTCAGCTTCCGGAACCGCTGGCGATGTTGTTCCGGGGAGCGGTCGACCTGCTGCAAAATGGCCCTCTTGAGTTCGGAGGAGTTGAGCTGGCTGTCGGCAGGGAGCTGCTGCACTGCGAGCTGTGCCTCACCTGTCAGGAGCGGGAGGAGGCGAGCCATGCACTGCTCGATTGGCCACCCCCACGCTTGGGCCGCTTGCTCAAAGAGGGCAATGAAAGCTTTAGGCTCGTCATATGGGCCCATCTTCATGAGGATGACGTGAGTTCATGGTGGTAATGGTGGACGCCCCTGCCAACACCAGCAGATGTCGGAATGCTTGGTGATCTTCCCACTGGGCCAGCATCAAGGCTTCAAAGCGTTGTTTTTGTTCCTTTCGGAGGGCAGTCAGCACTTGATGCTGGTTCTGCTGGGCAGCAGCGAGAGCATGAATGAGCTCCATCATTGGGGAGGACTCCATGGGGTGGTTCCTTTCCATACTCGTCCCGGGTTTTGGCACCACTGTAGAGAATCCCTGATGCAGGTGGAGTACAGAAGCACGGCAGGCGGGAACTGAAGTTTGTGCAAACTTTATTTCTATAGATATAGCTTTTCAGCCTCACTCACTCCCACACATGCACACACATGCATTCTGGTCGGGAGTCAGCTCTTCTCTTTTTTCCTCCTCCTTTTATGCTCCATCCCTGCAACACACACACACACACACACACACACACACACACACACACACACACACTAATTGACATCAGACATAATGATTTAGCCACTTACCTTCCCTGACCCTGCCCTCCATTCACAAACTGCCGCTTGGCCACGCCCCTATTGCCACAATGTGCCATCTGTTATTTCATAGTTTTGATATCTTCAGTATTGTTCTACAATGTAGAAAATAGTCAAAATACAGAAAAGCTGAGGAATGATTACTTTTGACTGGTACTGTATATTGTAATATATGTAATACATTTGTTGATGTTTGTTAATGTTGACATTTGTTATAAACATGTGTCAATTGTCAAATTCTGAAAACTAATGATTCGTTCATATCTATTACTGACATATTAATGAAAGTAATTATCAAAAGGTTAATAAAACAACTATAAAATGCTATTTAAATACTTCCTGAAACTATTTAAGTGATTACGGTTGGCTTTGTGGTTAACTATAAGTGACCAGTGGTTAATCTGCTAAACTGCCCCCTGCATTTTTATCTTTTCTAAGGTAACATGATTTCCATTCTCAGATGTTAGTGTTGGCATTTATTTACATTATTGATCATTTACTTTAAATGACTCATGCTGTACAATCCAAAAATAGACATTTGATATGTCTGAATGGGCAAGTAGGACACTGTGCAATTCACACAGCTATGAAAATAACAATGTATTTTTAGATTGGAAAAGTAAGGAAACTAATCTCTCAGAAAATTCCTAGAGAGTCTACCCAGCAAGCATAGTTTTTTATAAGGTGTAACAAAACTTATAACCACTAACCCTAATTTTAACCTCATTTTACTCCAGACAATAAATAAAAGTGAATTACTATTGTTAGGCATATCAGATGCTCACTGTTTGTTGTGTGAAAATTGTCCATGCAGACGTTCATTAAAGTTTCCAAATCTGTCATTGCTTAACTCTTGAATATTTTCTATGATGAATACTATCGTTAAAAAGCTTATAATCTCTGCTTTCCAAAGAAATGTATCTCATTAAGATCTGTTCAGTATTTTGGGAGTAACGGCAGGTTGAAGTTGATACAACAGAGTAAAAACTCTGCTCACGCGATGTTGGGAAACTGCCGGTGCTTTTTGAGTCACGGGAAAGCGGTCAGGCTCTCTCTATTCTGATCAGTTTCCAACTGGATTACTCGTGAACATCAATCAGATAACTTTTATAGGGATGTTCTCTAGTTCTCACTGTTTCTGATGAAGTATTCAGCAAAATTTTCCATCAGCTAGTTTTGATGTTATGATTCACGGGAGATTTTGAAGTAAGTTTTCATAGCTTTACCTACTTTTTTTTCAAATCAAACTGATTCGTGTAAATAAATAACTATTTTAGAGTATAACTGTAGTTGTTTTGATGAAAAATATTGAGATCTTTGTAGTCGGAATGAGATTTTTAAAAAACGGAAGTCAGAAACGCAAGTGTCAAATTCAATTAACTGGAGCTGTTTACTGGATGGTGATCACAGTTTTTTCGAGGTTAGCCATGAAATCTGTGAATATTAATCAAAATAATCATTTATATTCTTTCATATAAACACTAGTAGGCCCTGCTTAGAAATACAAAGACCTACAGAGCACAAAGAGGGTATTAGAAATAATCTTTTGTTACTTTTTTATTTTGATAGAGAATGGTAGATGTGAATCACATTCAATGCTTATTTATGCATATTTTATCATTTCTCCTTCTTTGTGATGTATAAATGAGAGTTAAGATCAGCTTTATATTGCACAAATAAAGCAATTTGGTGAAACTTTGAAGAAGAGAGTACCGATTAAACAATTCTACCGAATTAGCATAATTAATACTAATTAAATACTAATTTGCATAATTGTTTTTGACTATTTTTTTAAACTTTGTATTCAGTATACAGCCATATATGTGCCTGCAAATTTCCATGTAAATACCTTGAAAAAAAAGTTATTTAGAAAAAACTTTTGATCTCATTTGTTAATGAGGTCCATTTTGGACCATGTGATCCTCATACATAATATTACAGCAGTTTTCTAAAATTAAGCTGTTTCTTCAATCTATGATTTGTAATATCTCAAGATCAGAGCAACATATTTTAATTCTGTAAAAAGTATTTGTTCTGCATTCAATTCTAAATTCAATGAGACAAATTTCAAGCAATTTGGACTGAATTTGAATTTTCACCTGATATGCCTACCATTGTATAACTGATTATTTACTGTTGTGTACTAAATGTGGTTCATTGTTAATTGCTGTATGGATGAATTTAATTCATTTCAATATGGCTTATTGGCATGATCTCATATAGTTACAAAATTGCCAAAGCATCATGGGAAAGTGAAGAACTGTACTTAACAAATAAATTTACTTATATAAAAGAATGCCTATAAAGAGGACAGAAGATCAAATCAAAAATAACAATAATGATAATAATACTTTCACTCTCTCTCACAGCCTCCATTTGATGGGATCGATGAAGAGGAGTTGTTCCAGTCCATCATGGAGCAAAGCGTATCGTATCCGAAGACTCTGTCTCGTGAGGCTGTTGCCATTTGCAAAGGGGTAATCCACTTGTGTTTTTATTCAAGTATATTAACCTGTGCATCTACAATGAACTTAAATTCAGTCAACTGACTGTGTGGGCTATGAATACGCAATTGTTTGAGTGAGAAAGGAAATATAATTTAACTTCACTGAGCTTTTAGAAGCAAAATAAAAAAATAATAAAACTTGCACAGTTACTCAAGTATATGAAAAAAAAAATTAATCTCCACAAACCAATTTAAATGCAAAAGTCTACAGTGTCTGCTGCAGCAAATCTTCCAATTCTGAGCTAGGGTTTAGAGAATCACTTGGCTCTAAAATTATTATATTTAATGTGATGGTGCATTCTCTCTCTCTCTCTCTCTCTCTCTCTCTAGCTTTTGACCAAGAATCCAGCGAAGCGTCTGGGTGGGGGAGAGGATGCAGAAAGAGAGATACGTGAGCATCCTTTCTTCCGCTGGATAGACTGGGACAGACTGGAGAGACTGGAGATTCAACCACCATTCAAGCCCAGGCCTGTCAGTTCCCCTCAATAATGTAGCTCTTAGCGCACTCTGTGTGTGTGTGTGTGTGTGTGTGCGTGCGCGCGCGCGCGCACCTGTAATTGCTACATATTGTGGACCAGAATATGTTTTTTTTAGCAACAAAGTTAGGACATTTTTGGGAAGTGAGAACATTTTGACTGGTCCTCACTTCTTTAAAGGGATGTTTGAGAGTTAAGACTTAGTTTCAGGGTTCAGCTTAGAATTAGGTTTAGGTTTGGATTAGGGTAAGGGTTAGGCATTTAGTTGTGATGGCAAAGGTTAGGGGCTAGGGAATGCATTATGTCAGTGAGTATCCCTACAAAGATAGAAATGTGTGTGTATGTGTGTATGTGTGTATCATGTAGTGTCCAGAGTTTGTATATTGTATGTGAGCTTGTGTGTTGTATGTGATAAAAAGAAATTGCACATACAGTAAATACAACACAGAAACTATAATAGTTTTATATATATATATATATATATATATATATATATATATATATATATATATATATATATATATATATATATATATATATAAAATAGAAGTATAGGTCAATGTCATAAACCTGCATCTTGAACACAAATATTCTGTGTGCACTTCTTTTCTGACTTGCATAGTAATAAATCATGCATCAAGCTTGGATTGGTTTTTTTTTTGTCTCATGTAATAGGTTCACAAATCACAGCACTTAATATGATGATTTTACACTGTATATAGTTTCAACTCATAATGTTTCATGTCAACCCTGCCTACTTTCCTCAAAACATAACTATTTTGAGATATTTCTAAACCCACAAGTTGCAATTGTGAGCTGTCAGCGTAGCTGGTGATTCGCAAACAAAGCTGTAAATTAATAAATTGTGATTTGTGATTGTATTATGAGCATTGTAAAGATGTAATTTAAGATTTGTTGCTGTAATATGAGGAACCACAAAGTTCCAATCAGAAGCAAAAGATTTACAAATCTGATTATGGCATTATAATTCATAAAATTATCTCATCCTTGTATTTAGAGGTGACTGTTTTCGACAGTAAAATAACTCTGCTGTGTATATGTATACTGTGTGTGTGTGTGTGTGTGTGTGTGTGTGTGTGTGTGTGTGTGTGTGTAAGCATATGTGTCTGTGAATTTGTACATAATAGCTGCTTATTCTCCCTTGTCTTATAGGGAGGGAAAAAAGGAGAAAATTTTGACAAGTTTTTCACAGCTGCTTCCGCAGCCCTGACGCCCTCTGATCCAGATGTTCTTGCAGCCATCGATCAGGAAGATTTCCAGGACTTTACCTACATAAACCCTGATTTCCCTGGCACCCCTCTCACTGCTGTCTGAGATCACACAGCACAGACAAACAATGTTCCTATCCAAACTAACCGCTATTTATGATTTTCCTACATCACAAAAACCTACCTTCTACAAAAGTCATGAGTTGTGCAGTGTTTTCCAGTAAGTACTATTCAAAATGGATATTTTACTAACATGCTAGTGTACAGTAAAGTGGCCAGTGTTAAATTAGCTGGGCCTGTACAGATTCCCTCTTTAGGAAACTAGATATAAAAACATTGATGAACGTTCTCTTCACACAGGCCCTCTAGTGGTATAGATATATTATCTACTCAAAGAGCACATACAGAAATGATAATATTATCATATTGCATGATAAAGAGCTTTAAATGCAGTCCTCTCTATCTCCTAAATCGGCATTTTGCATGTGACAAAATTAAATAGTCTTATTTTTGATATTGAGAACATACAGCCCATCACAATCATGACACAAAATATGAGTGAAGCATTAACTCATTCTCATTAATTCATTAATTATTCAGTGACTCCTTGCCAAGCATAATTGGTCCTGGGACGTGAAGAGATTAAATGCATGTCATTTACTTAATATTCTTATTTGGTTGCTCATATTTATAGCTTCCAACTGTCATTGCCATGCAGACCATAAGGCATCACAAGCTATTCTCCATGAATACAGCCTTCATGATCCCCAGCCATTAGAGTGAAGCATGTCTTATTTAATTTCTTAGAAAGCTGTATCTTCACCATGCTACCCCTTCTGAAATACTTTTCTTAATCCTCTGGGGTCTGAGGGTATTTTCTGGCACTCCAATGATCTTGGCATGCTCTGATCTTGTCAATTTCAACAAATCTAAGCAGTATTTTCAAAGTCATGTGACTTTTATGTATTCAGCACAAGTTCAGCTACAATAATATCTATGTAATATGTGTCATGATTGTACTTTTAAAAAATAAGAGATAAATGAAGCTTTTATAAAAAATCAGTTTTAGAACTGTGTTGGAATGTGTAAAAAACGTGACCTTACCCATTGTGACAAACCATTTTGATCACTTGACCTGATGGGATTAACATTGCAGTGGGAGGGGTATTCACTCTTCTCATTGAATGGAATGGATTTTTTTACTCTTCTCATTGAATGGAATGGATTTTTTTTACTCTTCTCAGTGAGTACCCTTCCCACTACCAACCCTTTATCCCAAAACGATAGGACATAAACTTTTTGATGGCCAGTTACTTGTCCAAATCAATGGAGCAGATTTAAGTTTTTGTGTTTGATACATTCCTAAGACTGAACAGAATCACCTCAAGTGACAAAAATGGCTCATCACAATGGGTAAGGTCATGTTTTTTCACACATTCCAACACATTTCTAAAACTGCTTTTTACAACATCTTCATTTATCTGGTATTTTTTTAAGTACAGTCATGACATACATACTGTACTACGTAGATATCATTGTAGCTGAACATGTGCTGAATACAGAAAAAGTCATATGACTTTGAAAATATTGCTTAGATTTGTTGAAATTGACAACAAAATCAGAGCACACCAAAATCATTAGTGTCAGAAAAAGACAAAGAAGAAAAGAGAGCAAACAAGCACTGGTGCACGTTTTGTTGTCTCAAGAAGCATACAAAGATTACACAGGAAATTTGCCTGAGTAAAATTTACTGAAATTGAAGAAAATTATACTCTACACCAGATAACATTTGGTCCCTCTCTAAAAAGAGTAAAAGTTACCCAGTGAAACACACACACACACACACAAACACACACACACACACACACACACACACACCAGTCAAAAGTTTGGATACACCTACTCATTCATAGGTTTTTCTGTATTTTGACTATTTTCTACATTGTCTAACAATACTGAAGACATCAGAATTATGAAATAACATCTGGAACATATATGGAATTATGTGGTAAACAAAAAATGGGAGGCGGAACAGTGGTGTAGTGGTTAGCACTGTCACCTCACAGCAAGAAGGTTCTGGGTTTGAGCCCAATGGCCGACGAGGGCCTTTCTGTGCGGAGTTTGCATGTTCTCCCTGTGTCTGTGTGGGATTCCTCCGGGTGCGCTGGTTTCCCCCACTGTCCAAAGACATGCAGGTTAGGCTAATTGGTGGCTCTAAATTGACCGTAGGTGTGAATGTGAGTGTGAATGGTTGTTTGTGTCTATGTGTCAGCCCTGCAATGTTCTGGCAACTTGTCCAGGGTGTACCCCGCCTCTCGCCCATAGTCAGCTGGGATAGGCTCCAGCTTGCCTGCGACCCAGAAGAACAGGATAAACGGCTACAGATAATGGAGATATATATATATATATATATATATATATATATATATATATATATATATATATATATATATATATATAAATAATTGCACAGAGATTGAAGGTCTTTCCATAAATCTAATGGAATATTGAGAGTAATGTTGTATCTGGAAATTATTTTTCATAGTGTCTGGAAAACCACTGGAATAACTTCTTTAAGTCGCTAGTTAAGTTAAAGTCAGCTAACACCTAATATTTCATTTTCATTTTGAGAATACTAGTTACAGATCTTCACGGTGTGTTGATGTCTAAAGCTGATGACTTCCTTTTCTTTCACAGAATTTTAGAAAAAGAATATCTCAGCTCATTCTGTAATGACAATCTCACTTCATCTTATATTGTCTTTATTACCATAAGTGATAAGGAGATATGAAATGTATTCTGAACAAATATAATGTACAACAAATGTATATTGATGAGCCACTTGTTTGTTATCTTTAGAAATTTCTGTTATGTAAGCAAATATATGTATCGCTGCATGAATTAAAGTATACTGTATATGCTTAACAAATCTCTGCATACAGGAAATATATTCAAATAAATATATGCTTTGAAGTGACTATTGTTTGAAAATAAGATTTTGGAGTGAAACCGTGAATGGTGACCATTGAAGTATGAAGGCTAGTGCTAAATTGTGCGCAAATCTGGAAGGAGGTTTTTAGAGAAGAAGGGAAACGAGAAAGTTAGATCAGTTAGACCTTCAAAAAAATCATAAAATTCAGGGAAAACTAAATAGGCTTTTCCTGATTCTCGCCATCAACACAGTTATTGCATATTATCGCACTGTTGATTTCTTGAAGCTGCTTGGTCAGAAGTTTCTGTGTAATTTTCTATCACAGTACAGCTCTGACTGTAGCGTTGGCGATAAGGCATAATCACAGGTTTATATTCAAGTGCTCATTCTTGAAATGAACTTAATTTTTTTCTGTTGTAATGCATCACACCACTCCATCATTCATTATTTTCTTATAATGGCACAATTAATTCACATTTGAAAATATTATTTACTCAAACACTTATAAACTCTGCTATTTGAATAATCAAACCAATGTCACCAGATTTAGCAAAAATATTCAAGATACGTCTTGGTAACAGTGAAGTAAATGGATACTCTCGTATTAAAAAAAAATTTAAAAATTAAAGCAATTCGTTCATTAAAACATTTTACATTGCATTATAGCATTAGCTTAATTTCACACAAGTAAGTAACATCACCTCAAAAGATCAGCAGATGATGGATTGCATTACATATTTGGAGTGAATATTCAGGCTTGTGTGTGTATATGTTTAGTTTTGAGGCTGTGAATGAGGTTAGGGAGACTCTATAGGCTGTCTGAACAGTGTGTGCAGTTTCAGGCCTGGCCTGGTTTAAGTCAGAAAACCTGACCTGGAAAAGAATCTAAAACTATTCAGCGTCACAACCGAAGCCTCCACTGACATGCAGCAGAACTGCAGCGAGATATGGTGTCCATAGAGAACAAGGGAGATGAGAAGGGAGGAAAGATGAAAGGAGGGGATAAGACTGGAGCAAAGAAAAAGGGAAAGAAGGAGAAGAGAGTGGAAGAAAGGTAAGTTGACAGATGAGGAGAGAAAAGAATAGTAATGGGTAGGAGAGAAGTGAAGAGGCAAGGAGAGGAAAGATCTGGAATTGAGATGAGAAGAGTAAAAAGGGATAGGAGGGGATCTCATCTTAATCAGGAACGAAATATTAGAGTAAAAACAAAAGGACACTAGAAGACAAAATTAAATCAGTAAAGATGAAATGATTGAACAGAAAATGTCATTAGAAAGGCAAATCCAGAGAAGTGGTAATGTGCCAACTGCACAGCCATATGCCAACACACAGGAAAGCAGTAAATTTGAAGAAAGACTTCTAATGCAATTTACTTTCACAGACTTGAGCTGGAGGGAAACGTGAAAGACATTTAACATACATTGGGGTCCAAAAGTCTGAGACCACACTGAAAATGTGGGGGTTTGTCTTTATTTTAAACAAGCAGGTTACCCAGCATTGTCTGGGTTTTGCAAAATTCTGGGTTGCCCCCAGATTTCCATGTCAAATTTGGTGAAGATCCATCGAGAAATGGTGATGTTAACTCAAGTCAAACAAAAATCCAAACATCCACCAACCAGGGGCCCAGCAGGGACCCCCTGGGGCCCGTACATGAATTTTGTTTATATATGCAAAATTCCAGGTCATCCCCAGACTTGCCAAATTTGGTGAAAATCCATTGAGAAATGGCGATGTTAGCTCAAGACAAACAAACAAACAAACTTTGCCACTGATTATATAGATGGAAATAAACCAAAGTTTTTGGAATTTTGAAATGTTTCAAACAATGAAAGCAAGTTTTCAATAACTTGAGTCTTGAGTATACAAGATTTTTGCACTATTTCAAGGTCCCCATTTCTTCTTTTTTAGTATTCTGCCTGATGGTGGGTCTGCACTGACTGCTTCAGCCATCAAAGTTACTAGGGGAAAATTACAGTAGTGGTTTCCCTCTACCGGATTATTATAGAGGTTTTCTCCTCTCAACCATTCACACACACATACGTTCACACTTATGGACAATTTAGAGTAGCCAGTTAACCTAACCGCATGTCTTTGGACTGTGGGGGAAACCAGAGTACCCGGAGGAAACCCACACAGACATAGGGAGAACTATAGGTGCTAAAGAAGGCACCTACAGGACTTGCTTGAAATTCTTGATAAGTCTTTATTGTCATTGTCACTTTTCCAAAGGTACAACGAAATTGAAGGTGCTGTTGACTCTGTTTGACTAGTGGGGAGTTCCAGGTATTTATCCTCTAGTGGACCAAAAGCAACCTGAAGGAGAGTCGTTGAGGCCACATGGGTCATTGACACTTTCAGCCATCCTGTAGGTGTTAGGGTCACTGGAGGCCAGGTTTGAATGGTGTTAGCAGCCTAGAGGGCCATTAGGGTGATCTGTGGGTCGTTGACTCTCTCTGCCATCATGTGAGTCATTGAAGTCAGCTGAGTCTTGGTGTGGATGTGTATTCAGTTTTCTGGGAAGTGTGCCAAGGACTGCATTGTAGGTGGCTGATAAATAGTATCTCAGACCACCTCCTCTATTCAGTGATGGTCGTTCCAGTTGACGAAAATGGCTTCTTTTACTCCTCTTTCAAACCACCGATCTTCTCTGGCTAAAATGTGTACATTGTAGTCCTGAAACGATTGTCCTTTGTTATTGAGATGAAGATAGACTGCAGAGTCCTGGTCTGAGGAACTGGCTCTCCTGTGTTGAGCCATGCACCTGTGAAGCAGTTGTTTTGTTTCCCCAATGTACAGGCCCATGTATTCCTCACTGCATTGAATTGCATACACTACATTGTCCTGTTAGTGTCTGGGTATTCTGTCCTTAGGGTGAACCAATTTCTGCTTCAAAGTGTTACTCAGTCTAAAGTGTACAGGGATGTTGTGTTTGTAGAAGATCCTCCTGAGTTTCTCAGATAGTTCAGAAATGTAGGGAACGACAAAGTTTTTGTGTTTGTTGTTGTTTTCTTCCCTGTCCATTATGTTTCTTTTTCTGGTCTTGACGAAAGCCCAGTTGGGATACCTGCACTTCTGAAGTGCTTCCTTGAGGTGTTTTTGCTCCTTCTCTTTTCCCTCTACTGTTGTAGGAATATTCTGAGCCCTGTGATGTAAGGTTCTAATGACCCCCCAATTTGTGTTCCAGTGGGTGGTGAGAGTCAAACAGTGTAGGTATTCGGCCTCCAGTGACCCTAACACCTACAGGACGACTGAGAGTGTCAACGACCCATGTGACCTCAACAACTCTTCTTAGGTTTGCTTTTGGTCCACTAGAGGATAAATAACTCCCCACTAGTCAGACAGAACTGAAGAAGCCTTTCAGATGAGAGGTGAAACATCTTCAAGAATTTCAAGCAAGTCCAGTTGCCTTCTTTAACACCTATGGTTTACGATGACCTGGATAACTGAGAACCTTCACAGACACAGGGAGAACATGCAAACTCCACACAGAAAGGCCCCCGTCGGCTACTGGGCTTGAACCCAGAACCTTCTTGCTGTGAGGCGACAGTGCTAACCACTACACCACCATGCCAGGTCCCTGTTTAAATGTAAGCAAATTAATGATATTGTACTATGTTAACTGCTTTAACCAAAAGGTCAGATTTTCCTCATTTCTAAGCTCTCCTACTGAAGCTGTGTTTGATTTGATCTAAAATGGATCATAAGGTTTTGCACAAACTTGTGGAGTCCATATCAAAGATTCTACTTTTCCCTCAGGTTGTTGTCAGTAATATAATTTGTAATGAAAATTGTTGTATTAAATTAGAAAAGACTGAGAAATAGAAGTATTTTCATGAATCCTCTCAAATTTTTGCACCCTACTGCATATTATTAATATAAAGTGTTGATTAATGAGAAATTACCATTATTTGATTGATTATAATATTGTATGGACAATATAATCACATAAGGGTTAAAAGTTCCCCTCTAGGGTTTTAGATTCAACCTTGTTTCTAGATAGATAGATAGATAGATAGATAGATAGATAGATAGATAGATAGATAGATAGATAGATAGATAGATAGATAGATAGATAGATAGATAGGATGGAGATTGTTGGTGAATAACAATTTTCAAGTCTTCCCACAGATTCTTAATTGGATTGAGTTCTTGTCTTTGACTGGGCCATTCTAACACATTTAGATTATTGGTTCTGAAACACTCTGTGTAGTTTTGGCAATATACTTAGTGTTATTATCCTGTTGGAAGTTAAACTTCCACCCTAGTCTCAAATCTCTTACAGACTTGAACAGATTTTATTGAAGGATTGACTTGGATTGGCTCCATCCATCTTGTCCTCTGACCAGTTTTGTAACCCCTGCTGATGAAAAGCATCCACATAACATGATGCTACCACCATCATGCTGTACTGTGTGGATGGTGTTTTCAGGGTGATGATCAGTGTTGGGGTTCCACCAAACATCCCAAACATCATACTTTGTGCCAAGGCCATAAAGTGCCTTTCAACAAACTGCAAATAACTGATGATGTTTTGTTGACCTTGTCAGATTACTGCAGTTCTTGTTCTGATTTTAACATGCATGAAAGAAAGGACTATGATGTTAGAGAACACACTACTGCATAAAAATTACAAGACAAAAATTGTATATTCTCAATAGTTATGAACCACAATCAAATATGATAAAAGGATTCAATAATTAAATAATATTAGCTGGCATTGAGTGGTATATCATATATTCCATTCAGCTAGCATGATATTGAACGAGTCGAAGACGAGTTCAGTATCATGCTAGCTGAATAGAATATATCTGATATACCATGAAAAAAGCTATTATTATTATTATTATTATTATTATTATTATTATACATACACACTCTCTTCATATCAGCATATTAGCATTCTCAAAGGCCAACACTAGCTTACCCACAAGTTGGTGCTGTTAGCACGGCAGTGCAGTCACCTTCCAGCCAGTGTAGCGTTCATCAGTAGTGTTAGTTAAGGCCAATGCTAGCTTACCTGCGACTCGGTGCTGTTACCACAGCAGTGCAGTCACCTTCCAACCGGTGTAGCATTCATCAGTAGTGTTAGCAAAGGCCAACGTTAGCTTACCCATGACTTGGTGCTGTTAGCACGGCAGTGCAGTCACCTTCCAGCCAGTGTAGCATTCATCAGTAGTGTTAGTGAAGGCCAACACTAGCTTACCCACGACTTGGTGCTGTTAGCATGACAGTGCAGTCACCTTCCAGCCAGTGTAGCATTCATCAGTAGTGTTAGTGAAAGCTAATAATGTTGTCAAGCCAGTCTGTGACAGTTCGTATGGATGGGTGGCGCACAGAAGGACGGCAGGCCAGAACTGAGTTCACAAAACTCTTTTCAGTGCCAACATTTACTCTCCCAGCCACACATGCACGCGCACACACACGCACCAGTCATCTGGTTGGGGAGAGAGCTCCCTCTGCTCTCACTCTCTCTCCTTAAATAGGGCGCGGTCATTGGGGAAGACACACAAACATTAATTAACATCAGGTGCAATGATTCTGCCACTTACCTTCCCTGACTCCGCCCTCCAGTCACAGACCGACGCTTGACCACGCCCCCGCTGCCACACAGTCCTATCGAGAGCAAGTAGCATAGGCTAACGACCGAGAAACAAAGAGTTCTGTCTCCAGACTCTTCTTCCATGCACACTCGCCACAGTATTTTCACTCATACTTAAGTATTAATTTCCCTGTGTAATTTACTTAGTTACTTTTAAAATCGATATCGACAACTACACACAACGGAACGACCTAGCAGCCAAAATTCTCTCAAAATCTTCCATATTTAACGAAGCAAACCTGGCAGCCATGTAGGTTTATAAATTGTCACAGTTGCTTGCTAGCGCAGAAGTTTTACATCTCCAACGTGTCTCTTTTCCAGTTTTTCAATGTCCGTTGGTATGTTTTTCTCTTGTAAATATGCATGAAGCATAATGAAGTTTTGGTAGCCTTTCGGGTGTTCAACATGTCTTTCTCTTTCCCAGCAAACACAGAAATGGCTGTGCGCATGCGCAACAGAAGTTTTTCATTGGATATTCACACTCTGATGTGTGACATCGTGTTGTCTTGACAATGTGCAATATCGTAACAATATTGCACGCTCATTCTCCATTGGGTAGAGTGATGTAATACATGTAGGATAAACTATATGATAACAATATTGTATGCTATCAAACCAAATGAATGAAATCTGTTAGAAGGAAATAGAATAAGTTTTTATTCCATCAAAAAAGTGTCCTGTATGTATAATAATGTTTGTTATTGAGGTATTTTGTTCCTGCCACAGTCTTTTATTGCTGTTTGAAGCAGTTGACTTATACATTCTTGCTGATGAGGCTGTCGAGAAAGCAAATCCACCTCTCTCGGCAACTTTCCATTTCACCTCTCCTACTCTGTCTCTTCCTCCTCTTGTCAGTTCATCCTGGCTGTCTCCCGGAGGGTATGGAGTGATATAATGGGACACCCTCAGTTCCCCTGCCTATTAAAATCCAACATAACCTCCTTACTGTAACTGTCCCTGCCTCTCATCTGTTCGTCACCCTGTGAGCCATTTAACTATTGAATTTCACAAGGGCTTCTGTTCATTTAAAAGGCATCTGGATAATCAAATATAAACTCTTCCTCCTTCACTGGTCATAATATAAAGATACTTTAACATATTGAACATGTTAAATAAGTGGTATCAGGTGTGTGTATTAATCTCTGCAAGCCAGAGTCTGAACACAGACATACTGTACAGTATAACAGTATGACTACACTGTGAATAAATTAAGCAATTTCAGCAAATAACTGACAAATCTTGACAGATCTTATTCTTGTATCAAAATCTGTGTTCATCTTATAATAAGGTCTCAATCTGTTTGGGGTCAGAGTGTACCGTATGCTACTGATGTAGCTTCTAAAAATACAAGATTTCCTCAACAGAGATCAAGGAAGGAACCCAAGGGAAAAGAAGAGAGAAAAGAGAGAAAAAGAGAGAAAATATACATTAAAGTGGGTATGTACGGTACATGTATACACATGTAGATTTATACTGTTGCACTTGGTTCTTAAGCATGTATGAAAGAGCTTTTGATCACTTCTGATTATTAGTGATATTGCAATGGGTCGTGTTGCCGCATCATAGGTCCAAGGTCCTAGTTTGGTCCTGAGCTTGGGCTTCTGTCTGTGTTGAGTTTCTGTGTACCTTCTCCTTATATCCACTTGGGTCCAGGTTCTCCAGTTTCCACCCACCTCCCAAAAACATTCCAGTAGGTGGACTAGATATGCTATGTGGGAATAAGGGCAAATGTGTGTGTGCGCATGTTACCCTGAGATGTCCCAGGGTGTGTATCCCTCATCTTGCACCCAGTGCTCCCAGAATAGGCTCCAGATCCACTGCAAGTTTAATCAACCCTGATAAAGCTGCAGCTTAAAATGAATGAATGAATGAATGAATGAATGACCATGGAAGCTACACACCAATGAAAGGTTACATCTTGAACACAAACTGTTTTTCCCATTCAAAGCGGGTTACAAATCAAGTGAAGTCAGTTTATTTGTATAGCACTTTTAACAACAAATATTGTTGCAAAGCAGCTTTACAGAAAAATACAGATTTTAACATCCATCCATTATCTGTAACAGTTTATCTTGTGCAGGGTGAGCAAGCTGGAGCCTATCCCAGCTGACTATGGGTGAGAGGTGGGATACACCCTGGACAAGTCATCAGGTCATCACAGGGCTGACACATAAAGACAAACAACCATTCACACTCACATTCACAAATACAGTGGTGCTTGAAAGTTTGTGAACCCTTTAGAATGTTCTCTATTTCTGCATAAATATGACCTAAAACATCATCAGATTTTCACACAAGTCCTAAAAGTAGATAAAGAGAACCCAGTTAAACAAATGAGACAAAAATATTATACTTGGTCATTTATTTATTGAGGAAAATGATCCAATAGTACATATCTGTGAGTGGCAAAAGTATGTGAACATCGAGGATTAGCAGTTCATTTGAAGGGGAAATTAGAATCAGGTGTTTTCAATCAATAGGATGACAATCAGGTGTGAGTGGGCACCCTGTTTTATTTAAAGAACAGGGATCTATCAAAGTCTGATCTTCACAACACATGTTTGTGGAAGTGTATCATGGCACAAACAAAGGAGATTTCTGAGGACCTCAGAAAAAGCGTTGTTGATGCTCATCAGGCTGGAAAAGGTTACAAAACCATCTCTAAAGAGTTTGGACTCCACCAATCCACAGTCAGACAGATTGTGTACAAATGGAGGAAATTCAAGGCCATTGTTACCCTCTCCAGGAGTGGTCGACCAACAAAGATCACTCCAAGAGCAAGGTGTGTAATAGTCGGTGAGATCACAAAGGACCCCAGGGTAACTTCTAAGTAACTGAAGGCCTCTCTCACATTGGCTAATGTTAATATTCATGAGTCCACCATCAGGAGAACACTGAACAACAATGGTGTGTATGGCAGGGTTGCAAGGAGAAAGCCACTGCTCTCCAAAAAGAACATTGCTGCTCATCTGCAGTTTTCTAAAGATCATGTGGACAAGCCAGAAGGCTATTGGAAAAATGTTTTGTGGATGGATGAGACCAAAATAGAACTTTTTGGTTTAAATGTGAAGCGTTATGTTTGGAGAAACGAAAAACACTGCATTCCAGCATAAGAACCTTATCCCATCTGTGAAACATGGTGGTGGTAGTGTCATGGTTTGGGCCTGTTTTGCTGCATCTGGGCCAGGACAGCTTTCCATCATTGATGAAACAATGAATTCTGAATTTTACCAGCGAATTCTAAAGGAAAATGTCCATGAACTGAATCTCAAGACAAGGTGGGTCATGCAGCAAGACAATGACCCTAAGCACACAAGTCATTCTACCAAAGAATGGTTAAAGAAGAATAAAGCTAATGTTTTGGAATGGCCAAGTCAAAGTCCTGACTTTAATCCAATGGAAATGTTGTGGAAGGACCTGAAGTGAGCTGTTCATGTGAGGAAACCCACTAACATCCCAGAATTGAAGCTGTTCTGTACGGAGGAATGGGCTAAAATTCCTCCAAGCTGGTGTGCAGGACTGATCAACAGTTACCGGAAATGTTTAGTTGCAGTTATTGCTGCACAAGGGGGTCACACCAGATAATGAAAGCAAAGGTTCACATACTTTTGCCACTCACAGATATGTAATATTGGATCATTTTCCTCAATAATTAAATGACCAAGTATAATATTTTTGTCTCATTTGTTTAACTGGGTTCTCTTTATCTACTTTTAGGACTTGTGTGAAAATCTGATGATGTTTTAGGTCATATTTATGTAGAAATATAGAAAATTCTAAAGGGTTCACAAACTTTCAAGCACTACTGTATTTTGTTGAAGTTATCAATTGTTCATTGATGAAGACTTGAGTGCAAAACTGTTCATGAAAGTTATCATGTCAATTGTAGTCCTCAGACATCATAGCAAAACTGTAAGTCTCCAGAGCCATCTTCCAAGTGCGACTTTTGACTATCCATATGGGGCCATCCTCCACAGGAATGATGAAGAGACTCCATCCAGAAGTAGGGCATCCGGATGGATCAGGCAGGTCTGAAGAGCAGGAGAGGTCAGCATCACTGGTGTCTCAGGTTCGATATGTAACTTGACAGAGAGAGACAGACAAAGGGAAAGACAGAGAGACGGGGGAAGAGAGAGAGAGAGAGAGAGAGAGAGAGAATACAGGTTGTTACATCTGCCTGTTGTCACCTAATGGTTAAGAACAGTATACATTTTGCGCTGAGTGCAAAGCGGGGACTCCGGCAAGACTAACTATGACAGCATAACTAAAAGGGAGAGCCAGAAGGTAACACAGACATGAGGGCACCCGGGGACATAAAGCATCTAGCCATTACACCGTCAACAAGCCCAAGTGAACTCATGAAAGTGAGGGGCGACAGAAGTTTGCTCAGGTACTGTGGCACGAGACCATTTGGTACTTTAAAGGTTGAGAGCAGTATTTTATAATCAATGTGAAATTTGACTGGGAGCCAATGCAGTGTGGATAGGATAGGGTTGATGTGGCCCTATCTTCTAGTTCTAGTAAGGACTTTTGCTTCTGCATTTTGAGCTAACTGGAGCTTGTTTATGTACCTACTGGAACATCCAGACAGTACGGCATTACAATAATCCAACCTAGAAGTAAAAAAGGCATGCACTAGTTTTTCTCCATCATGTAGTGACATTATATTTCTTATATTAGCAGTATTTCTGAGATGAAAGAAAGCTCTACTCGTAATATTACCAATATGAGTTTCAAATGAAAGACTGGAGTTAATGATCACCCCGAGGTCTTTTACTGCCGCCCATGATGAAACAGAAAGGCCATCCAGAGTTATTATGTAATCAGAAAACTCACTTCTAGCTGCATGTGGTTCTAGTACTTCTGTCTTGTCAGAGTTAAGTAGAAGGAAGTTAATAAGCATCCAGTGTCTAATGTCCTTTACACATTCCTCAATTTTATTAAGCTGGTGTCTCTCATCTGATTTTGCTGAAACATACAACTGTGTATCATCAGCATAACAGTGGAAGCTAATATCATGCTTACAAATAATGTTACCCAGAGGTAGCATATATAAAGAGAAAAGTGGTGGGCCTAAGACAGAACCTTGTGGAACACCAAACTTGACCTTAGTATGCATAGAAAAATTACCATTTACACCAAGAAACTGATAATGATCAGTTAAATAAGACCTGAGCCAGGAGAGGGCTGTTCCCTTACCTCCAACAATATTTTCCAGTCTATCATTTTCTAGTCTTTCTTTCTGCACATGTAAAAACTCCTTAATGGTGCCTACAGACTGAAATTTCAGCAATCGTATAAGTTTATTGCTAGCCATACCATGCCACATGGCTCTAATAAACTTGGGTATGGCATCAAGTTTGATGTATGTGGAATGTACGATGATGACACCTACCGAATCATAGACTCCATCACAGTCTGTACGAGACTATAACGTTATCTGTGTGCATCGTCCATCTGCGTTATTATGGTGGTAAACAAGGAAGCTTAGCAAGAATTGAGCGCAAGGTGCCACACTGATCAGTGCATCAATGCAGGAATGAAATATGCTGCATTCCTATTAGTTGGTTAGCAGATGTAGGTTGCATTGTGAGATGGTCATCCTTAATTTCTGCCATTGTCAGAATTTTGTTCCAGGCTATCTTTGGTCTCAAGACCATGACAACAGCCATCTTTGAACGTCTCTCACCTCACAGTGTGACGTCGGACCGCTGTTTTGGAGCCGCAACCAAAGATATTGCCACATTGGTTATCTTTGGTCTGGAACAGCCTAAAATTGCACAGTGTATACTCACCATTAGGAAGCTAAGAACCCTTAACTTAATACATTAATGGTATTTTGCAGACACGCTTATCCAGAGCAATGTACAACATACCTAGAGCAGCCTGGGAAGCATTTGGGGGTTAGGTGTCTTGCTCAAGGGCACTTCAGCACTTCCTGCTGGAATCAACCAGCAACCTTTTGGTCCCAAAGCTCCCTCTCTAACCATTAGGCTATGGCTTCCCCCAGAGGAAGCTAATACCATGCTTATGAATAACATTACCCAGAGGTAGCATGTATAAAGAAAAAAGCAGTGGGCATAAGAAAGAATCTTGTGGAACACCAAACTTTACCTTAGTATACATAGAAAAATCACAACTTACATCAACAAACTGATAGTGATAAATTATATAAGACCTGAGCCAGGAGCCGTTCCCTTAACTCCAACGACATTTTCTAGTCTATGTTTCTGTACAAGTACACACTCCCTAATGGTCTATAATACAAAGAGACCTTTGAAGAACTTTGCCTGAAAGTGTACAAACGATTTTCAATCCAGCAAGTCTCTTCTGCAGTTTTTTATCTGATTTAACATCATATTTTGTCATTGAGAGCAAAATACTAATATGAACGATCTCTGGATAGTTATGGGGTCTTAGTTTTCTTGGAACACTCTCTGAAAGAGAAATACTGTGTTGTAGAATAGAACTGAAGTACTGTTTCGGGTTCATTTGCTATCATTAGCTACTGTTTATTTGAAATATGAATTGACTTCATTTGCTACTCTGAGTTCTGGTACTCACTTAGCATTCTGATGAGACAAGGGGATCCCCAGCCCAGGAACGAAATTGTCCAGGAGAATGAAATTTGTCCAGGTCAAGGAGTGTGAAATTTCTCCTGCTCACTGATTCCCTATGCAGAGCTGATGTTTATGGATGTGTGAAGTGACGCATGGTTTATGCTTTTATATCTTGAGAAAAGCATGGATCTGTGCACAGGTGCACTGCAGTCTTCTTCTAAAAACCCACTGGCTTGGGAGAGAAAAAGATCTCAGCATCTTATAAGTCAGTGGAACACAGTGAAGTGGAGAATAGTCTTGGGAAAAGAAAAAAAAAAGAAAAAAAGATTTTCATTACCTTCGCTTATGCATCACTCCAGTATGGGGAGTAGAGAGTGCGCAGAGAGAAAGAAGAGCGGGAAAATATGCGCACCCGAGGAGAGAGAGAGAGAGAGAGAGAGAAACAGAGAGAGAGAGAGAGAGAGCAGGGATTTTTTTTAAACCGGACATCTCTGCTGTGAGAATCTCGGCTGTGTTGGCAGGATCCTGTCGCCTCTTTGGGAAGGGTGAGTTCGTGATTTATCTTTAACCCGTGTGTGTGTGTGTGTGTGTGTGTGTGTGGTGTTTGTCGTGATCTCAAGCACGCTTTTACTAGATCGTATAGGCATACAAGCTGCATGTCAGGAGTTCCGCCCTTTGCACAGATGTTCCAGCTGCGTGAATATGTTGCGACTGTATTTGCTGCACTTCTGGAGTCCTGTGTGTATATGAGAATTTGCAGGAATTTTCTAGTCAGTGCTGTAATCTCTCTCTCTCTCTCTCTCTCTTTCTTTCTCTCTCTCTCTCTCTCTCTCTCTCTCTGTAAGTACAGTACAGTAGTAGCTACAGTGCCGCATGCGTGTCAGTGAAAGCACAGGGACCAGATGTGGACTGGACAGTGTGTTGTATGGATCAGAGAACCATTCTGTAGGATAAACCTGAGTTTAATTGCCATAGATGACGCATATTGACAGATGCAGTATTTCTATGATGTAAGGTAAATCCTGGAGTGTGTTAAAAGGAAAAGAAAAACAACATGGGGAGCATAAATAAGAAAATCAAATGTTAGTTTATACAGCATGTGTGAGTGCTGGTGTGATTAATAGCTGACTTTATATACTGTATTGTGTCTTTTTTTTTTTTTTTTGCACCAAGAGCACCAAGGTTGCAGTGTTGCAGTGCTTATGAATGCTCACTGGGCTTACTACTTCATTATTAGAGTCTGCCATGACGTGTGGCAATCTTTCAGCATTTTCATAGCTTACACTGAAGAATGAAGATGCCAGTCAGGGGCTGAGCGTTTGCAGTAGTTTATGCTTGAACTAAGCGCGCTCCCGAGCAGGCGCGCACTTTCTCATTGGTCTGATCTCATTTTTTTAGGCCAAGGACTTTCCATACCCATACCTCAGCCTTATCCCCGACTCTCTCTCTCTCTCTCTCTCTCTCTCTCTCTCTCACACACACACACACACACACACACACACTTTATCTCTCCCTCCTGCCTGCACTCTCTGTCCCTGTTTCACTCTAATACTTTCACCCACGCCAGTCACATTCTGGTTGCTAGGGATTTCTCAGACTGTGATAAATTGAGAAGTTAGTTGATGTGACATCCCCTGTTTCATTCAAGCCTCTGAAAGTCCACATCTGACTTCGCAGGTGCGCTTTCTCATGTGAGTCTGAATTAATTCAATTCAATTCAGTTTTATTCATATAGCTCTTTTAACAGTGGACATCATCAGAAAGCAGCTTTACTGAAATATATTAATTCTAGAGATACATTTTACATACTGAATATGAATTTATAAATTTATCCCAAAGCCTGAGGTAGGGCGGCACGGTGGTGTAGTGGTTAGCGCTGTCGCCTCACAGCAAGAAGGTCCGGGTTCGAGCCCCATGGCCGGCGAGGGCCTTTCTGTGCGGAGTTTGCATGTTCTCCCCGTGTCCGCGTGGGTTTCCTCCGGGTGCTCCGGTTTCCCCCACAGTCCAAAGACATGCAGGTTAGGTTAACTGGTGACTCTAAATTGACCGTAGGTGTGAATGTGAGTGTGAATGGTTATCTGTGTCTATGTGTCAGCCCTGTGATGACCTGGCGACTTGTCCAGGGTGTACCCCGCCTTTTGCCCATAGTCAGCTGGGATAGGCTCCAGCTTGCCTGCGACCCTGTAGAACAGGATAAAGCGGCTAGAGATAATGAGATGAGATGAGCCTGAGGTAACATAGCACGGAAAAACACCACTCTTCGTTCATTGTAGCAATTTAACCCCTTAAACTCTCAGAATCCATTGATGAGTGCAGACTTCTTACCATGTTCCTCAGTTTGGCGATGGTATACTTTTCCTATTACTTTCACTATAGTTACAGAATAATTCATAGCTACTCTCGCATTCACTTTCAATAAGCACTTTATACAGGGTTAGTCAAAATTACCATATGTTAACACTTAAATGGTAGAAACCAATCGGATCTGTAGTGGAAGTTCATCAATGGCGTACTGCTGCACCATCTGTAAGTAGACATCTGACGTCACTGTTGGGGTGTCAAAAAAGTAGGGCCCAATTATGCCAGCAGAGGTCATGGTGCACTACACATTCAGGAGAAAAATAATCCATTAGTGTTAACATAATTTTGACTCACCCTGTATTTGTTTGGGGTTGCAATGGATCTGGTTATTCTGGGGGGTGTGGATGGGGTGTTGGTGAAGGTGGGGGACACACCACGGATGGTATGCCAGTCCATCACAGGGCACCATACACACGTAGTCCATCACAGGGCACCATACACACGTATTCACACCATAACCAATCCATCTGCTCACATGCTTTTGGGAGGTGGGAGGAAACCAGGGTGGAAACCAAGCAGAAGTGGGGAGAACACGCACAAAATCTACACACAGCTAATAACCCAATCTCAGACTCGAACTGCACCACTGAAGAATGTGTTTTAAGATAAATAACAAAATAACGAATAACCTGTCCCATCTGGGGTGATTTCTCCCACATTGCGCACAATGCACTTACTAAAGATGAACCATTTATGTGGAACTTTAAGAGCTTAAACATATGCAGCCTTTAATATTCCACGTAATACAAAAGTACATCATAAATTGTTATGAAATCTTGCCTGTATTTTTGATTCTTCAGTAGGGAGCTTGGCTATGGAGCACAAAGCCAAAATTTCCCCCTACTATTACCATTCCATTATCAATCAGTCGCTTTTTTGTCTGACTACTGAATGATGGTGTTATTCTCACTTGCCTAAACCATGCAATCAAGAACACCAAGAACATAGTGCAGGTGTAATGGGAGCAGGGAAAAGGCAAAAAAAAAAAAAAAAGTGGACAAGTTACACTGGCCTGGGAAAAGCTGGTCTGCTTTTTGATTCAGTACACTTTCAATTTTTTTTTTCATGCACCTCTAAGTAATTTCACACTCTTAAAGGGATGAAGGTGGTGACTGTAATGTTATAGAGCAAAATAGTGTTAACAGTCAGTGTGGCAAGATGTACGGTAGTTAAATGTTAATATAATTTATCTTGGACTCAATAAACAGTGAAGATGCACTGCAAAATAACAGTAACATTATAACCTCACCCAGGACGGAGTCCACCAGGGGGCGAGGTATTGTTTTCGGTCAGGTTTCTTTGTTTTCTCGTTAATGATATTACAGGAAAACGGCTGGATCAATCTTCATGAAACTTTCAGGATAGATGGCTATTGATCTCAGATAGAACCTCCAACATTTTGAGGGTCATCTGGTCAAGGTTAACGGCCCGTTTACACGAGGACGCTGTCGGGTAAAAACGACTAAATATTTTATCGGAAGTGCCTTTCGTCTACACGGGGACGGCGTTTCCGAGGCTGAAAAACGGAAAAAATTGAAAACGCCTTCCAGAGTGGATAAGTTAAAAACAGCCCCCATTGCATATCCGTCTAAACTACCCAATACGCGAAACTCTGCTTGGATCTGCTCACGTCGGGTACGCGTTTACGTCATACATATGTCATATACTGTACATGCCAGCCCGGGAAGTAAGAAAGTAAGTAAAAAAGTAAGAGCATGTTTGATTACATCGATCCAACAGACCTTCAAGCTGCTCTGGCAGCTTTAATAAACGTCCAGGAGTCCTTCGAACATCTATACCAAATCTGCACATATACCGTTAATGAACAGAGGCGGGTATAGTATGCTCTTACTTTTTTACTTACTTTCTTACTTACCATAGCCAGAGTAGTCAAAGTTTTCGCGGCACAGATGTGCAGGTCAGACAAGACGGAAGACGTTGCGCATGCGTGCAGACATAGCGGAGGTCTTTCACAGCACCACCTAGCCGCCTGGCATGCACATCCAATTGAATTCCACACATTTATGCGTCACCGTATAGATGCAGATTTCCTCCTTGAAAATGGTTGTGTAGACGCGGAAAAAAGTGAGAACGAAAATGGACTTTTGCGTTTTTGTTTCAGACCGTCCCCGTGTAAAGTGGGCCTAAAATTGTTTTTGTTGTGTCTACTGCCTCATATAGAGGCGCTAGCCACTACGTCATCATGGTGTAAGAATGTAAGAGTGTAACAATCGCACACTGCGCATGTGCATACATGTGTTCCAATTAAAATGGCTGGTGAGTGTATACAATTCGGTTCACCATTTGAAATAAATGGACTAAAGAAATCGCTTTCAGACATGTTTATGCTTATTACAGCGGGAAAGTGTGTTCCACTGAGCTCTAGCGCCGGGCCATTTCTGGGAAATAAGAGTTTGGGTCATGACGACAGAGTGTGTATGCCAGCCTTGGTTCAGAGGTTTCAGTTTCAAAAACTCTAAGAGGTAAGAGTAGAATAATATAAAAGTACAGGCACTTGGTATATTTTACTTCTGTGATTTTTAAATTGTTCATTTTTGGATTACGCTTCATTTTTGTGGCTACTGCCTCATAGAGTAAATATATATGCTATATTTACTGTATGGACATGGTATCAGAAAACAATTTTATTTATAAGCAGTATGTATGGGTAATATGTACCAATAGGGTACCTATTTTTTTTTTTCGTGATATCTTCCTTCATATTCATCATAGGTGCTACCGGGTGAGGTTTGTTTTGCCTGGCAACACTTATTATTATTATTATTATTATTATTATTATTATTAATTTATATAGCACCTTTCACAGACCCAAGATCGCTTAATCTTTAACAAGATTGATCAGTCACTGCTGACATAAACAGGTATATCTGAGTTTGTGCAAAGCTTATGATGCAGTTTCAAGTGAAATTTAATGTAACGGCTCATAGTCTCTCTCTCTCTCTCTCTCTCTCTCTCTCTCTCAAATGGGTTTTAAATATGTACAAGCATCTTTTCTATGGTTTCTGTTTTGTCCTTTATTATGAAGATTGACTGATTCAGTCCCACAACATGCCTGAACAGCCAAAGACTGTGTTTGTTAAAATTAAAATGAGAAAATCTGCAGTCTACATGAGTACATAGCCTTTCGCTGCAGCAGCACACACAGCCTGAGGGGAGCGCACAATAGCTGTAGGGTGCCTAATGTCCCCTCTCTCTCTCTCTCTCCCTCTCTGAACTGTCATATAAGGACAGGAGTGTTGTCCTGTGGAGCTGAAAGGTTATTCTGTGCACTCTTGGTTCTAGGAATCATGTTTTCTCAAAATAGAGCATGCAACAACTTTTTTGGCATTAGCTTTGTATTGTGTAGCTCATAATTTTATTACTTTAACTTATAAAGGATGAGTAACAAATTATTCATACACATGTACGGATTAAATGTGTATAATACATGACTCCGTGAGCATCAGGGTTTTAACCAAATAGTTCAGGCAAAAATGACATTTATTCAGTTTTCATCCAAGACCACCAGCATAACCAAAAACATAAAAGCACAGAATGATACAGAATTGAAGCACAGAAGCACAGAATGAGAAATATACCAACTAAATTAGATTTATTGAAGCCCAAACCTTGGTGGAAGTATTTTTATACTTAAACCAAATGCAATTTAGCTATTTGCTCCAGGAAACACAAAGCAGCAAAGCACAGCAAACCATTGGAGTACTGCAATCAGGGTTTTTTTTTTTTGTTGTTGTTGTTGTTTTAGCCTGTGGTGGTATTTGTGTTGATTAATGAGATTTCCTCAAAACTCAAAAATTCAGTGAGCTCTTTTTCTTATAAAAAAAAAAAAGTGATAATTAGTTTAGTCGGCCAGTGAGCATAGCTGCCCTGTTACTTATTTTGATCTGGGTTTTTGCCCTATTTTGCATTCCTTGCTGAAGCACATCGTGTGTGTGTGTGTGTGTGTGTGCTTACTTAAAACCTATTCACAGAATCAAAAAAAAGGCAATTGTTCTCTGATACTCTGTGTTCTTGTAAATAATTATGATTTGTAAGTAATAAATGTAATATTGTATGTAAATCAGTTTATTTAGTAATCCAGTGTGTCAAAATATTATCAAATTGAATAGTGAAAAAAAAACTGCAACTAGAACCTAGGATCAACCGAAGAAAATCTTATATGGCTAAACAGTTTGCTTTCCTCATCAAGTGCTTAAGATTACATACTAAACCTTCAGTAAGGATAACCCCGTGGTATCAGGTGTGACCTGCTGGACAGAAACTTCCAGCCAAATCAAGGACCCACTTGAGAGATTACACACGATATGGCCAAAAGTATGTGGACACCTAACCATCACACTCCTAGGTGCATTTTGAACATCTCATTACAGATTTACTGCCCCTTTCTTGTAATGACATCCTCCACTTTTCATGAAATCTTTCCACTAAATTTTGTGGGGATTTTCCATTCAGCCACAAGAGCATTAGCAAGATCAGGTGCTGATGGTGAGCAAGAAGGCCTGGCATGTAGGTAGTGTTCCAGCTCATCACAAAAGTATTCAGTGAGTTTGAGGTCAGGGCTTTGTGCACATCACTTGAGATTTTCTGCACCAAAATTGGCAAACCATGTCTTTATGCATGTCACTTTGTGTACAGTTGAGAGTTGTTGAGAGGATGCCAAAGACCAGGATCCCTCATGATGTACTACACAGTGTACTGGAGGAGGGTACTCGTCCTATAGGGCGCTTACCTCTTTGCTATAAGGATGTGCTGAAGCACAATCTGAAGGACTTCAAGATAGAACCCACCAGCTGGACCAGTACTGCTCATGACAGGCATAGATGGCGTACTTGCCTCCATCAAGGGATCAGACATAACCACCAGAATAACTTGGACAGACTCAAGAGACGACACTCCCACCTCTCAATCACATATAAATGACACTCTTCACTTGGCATAGTCGGAAACAACTGAAACTGGCCAGAACTTTGTGCACAGTGGCATTGATGCCAGAACAAGTTTGGGCCCCTTAGTTTCATTGAAGGGAAATCTTAATGCTCCAGCATACAAAGAATTTCTAGAAAATTGTGTGCTTCTAACTTGCTAGAAACTTTCAGGAAGGCTCACATATGGGTATGATGGTCAGGTGTCCAAATACTTTGGGGAACATCTGGGGATCCTGCAGTAGATGTTGAAATCTGTACCATCTCAGCCTGCTGCTATGCACATAGGTCCCCACCAGGAAGTGAACAAATGAAAATGAATGAATTAATTTATTAGCTGCAACTTTAGGTGCAGTTTCCAGGTACATATTAATAACTGTAGCCAGTAGCCAGCCACCAACTGCTCTGTGGCCAGGATCTGATCAATAATCAATGACCAATTATCACTCGAGAATATACATGCCTAAAAAAGATAAGCTATATTCTCTAGCTATACAAAAAACAATTTAGGAGTGCCTGACCGTGAGCTGGTCTAGTGGTTAGCGTGTCTGCCTCTCGACCGGGACATAATAAAGTATACAATTGAGAAATCTTCTCATTATTAAAACCTAAGAATGCAATTACCAACCTGACATACTCAACTACACCATCTCCTTGACACAGTGGATACACACCAATTAATAATGTTAATACAGTTCCAGCAAAGAATACTTCATGGATCTTTTTGGTTTAAGGTGGTAAACATAAATCAAATCTAGTTTTCTGGCTTAAGATGGTAATCTAAGTGTCTGATTGTATGTAGATAAGGATCATACTCTGTAACAGTGGCCAGTCCAACAGGTTTACCAGTGCATCCGGAGAGAAATAAAAAAGCACCAGAGCAAAATACATACCACAAGCTGGCCTAGTGGTTAGCATGTCCACCTCTCAACTGGGAGATTGTGAGTTCTACTCGCGGTTGGGTCATACCAAAGACCATCATAAAAATGGTACCTACTGCTTGTCTGGCAAGGCACGCTGCAATACAGATGTGAGTGGGGAGTCAAACTCTCATGGTTACCAGAGGACTAACCCCCCACTGTAACCCTAGCTGTATGAGAGGCTGAGGGCTATAGACCCTTTTCAGTCACGTGACCTTCATAAACGCGACCGCCATTTTGGACATGTAGTGGACTTCGGCTCGAATCAGTTTGAATGCGAGGAAGGCGACAAACATAAAAGAAAAAGGAGCGAGATGCAGAAAACTGTATTTACTAGTTTACTGTAATTATGATCTGGCAGCTACTTACACCGGATCCAGTGTAAATAGCTGCCGTGAGCTAGCTGCTGGAGCCGCGCGCTTCCCGGCCGGAGCCGCGCGCTTCCCGGCCGGAGCCGCGCGCTTCCTGGCCGGAGCCGCGCGCTTCCCGGCTGGGGCCGCGAGCTAGCGCGCGCGCTCCGGAACCTCAGACGTTGTCTCCGGCAGCTACTTACACCGGATCCAGTGTAAATAGCTGCCGCGAGCTAGCTGCCGGAGCCGCCCGCTAGCTGCCGGAGCCGCGAGCTAGCTGCCGGAGCCGCGCGCTTCCCGGCCGGGGTCGCGAGCTAGCGCGCGCGCTTCCCGGCCGGGGCTGCGAGCTAGCGCGCGCGCTTCCCGGCCGGGGCTGCGAGCTAGCGCGCGCGCGCTCCGGAACCTCGGACGTTGGCTCCGGCAGCTATTTACACTGGATCCGGTGTAAATAGCTGCCAGATCATAATTACAGTAAACTAGAATGGAATGTTAACAGCAATGTAATGCCTTTTCTGGCTAATTTTATTCGTCTTACCTCCAACAAAGTGGTCACTACACAAGCGTTGGTATGCCGCTATCCATCTTCTCCGTCGGTCAGCATCTACCGGGATCCGATAAAATGATAACCCTTGCCTTGTTTGTTGATGGTTACTACATCCAGGTGCACAACAATATAGTGGCATGATGGAAGTCTTGCTGAAAATAAACACTTTCTTTGCTGCCGTTCCTCAATGTTGGCTGTGGTAAACTACTGGTAGTACATGTCCAAAATGGCGGCCACGTTTGTCATGACGTCACGTGAAAAGGGTCCATAGAAGCAGAAATTGGTGCCGCCCAATGCACCTTAAGGGCCTGGTTAGTCCTGGGATGGGAGACTACCTGGGAAGACCAGGTTCTGGCACAGGAGGGACTTTGACTTGTTAAAGTTGCTAGCAAAGTAACAGTGCATGATACACTTGTACAGGAACCAAACACACTAATATATCCGTTTCACCACATTGGTGCGAATGACCCCCCCCCCCCACACACACACACACCTAAATATCAGGTTAGCAGTGATCCAGTGGTCCTTGTAAATTTGAGCTTTAAACATGGAAGTCCTGTACTTACACACTAAAAGCTTTAATAGGTTCTTTAACAAGTGTGGTACAGTTTGTAGTTTTGCTGTCTCACAGCTCCAGGGTCCCTGGTTGGATCCTGAGCTCAGGTTAATGTCTGTCTGGCTTTTCTTTGTATGTGTTGTATTTTCTTTCTCTGTGTCTGCATGGGTTTTCACCAGGTTCTCACGTTTCCCCCCACTTCCCAAAAAGTATGTGAGTCGATGAATTGGCTAAGATAAAATGCCCCAAAGTGTGAATGTGTGTGTGCATGGTGCCCTGTAATGGACACATCCCTTCTAGGGTGTATTTCCATCAGGCTTGTAGTACTCGAGTCCAAGACTTGGACTCGAGTACAACTCGTGCCTTAATTTTAAGGACTCGTGACTTGACTGAGACTTGGACTCAGACTCGTGCATTAACTGCATTCGGACTCGTAAATTGGAGATGAGGACTCAGATTTTTTCTTTATTTTTTGTAACATGCCATAATAATTTGGCTTAAAATGTTTATATCTACATTAATTGTTGTACTAATTTCGTGCAAGAGAACACACATTCACCTGTTCATACATCATGTTCAGGAGCAAACTAACATTAATGGCACTAAAATGCCTGGAGAGAACACCCCTAGGATTGTCCGCTTTGCTTATGCAGACTTCTTGTGCAGTGGGAAAAAAAAAATGCACTGCTATGTGTTCCATATGTAGAAGAACTATTGAGGAGACAACAGGAACATTGAACTTCAATCATTTGGCAAGACTACACCCAGAAAAGGAAGTGACGTGCTATTTTCATTGCTCTGTTGATAGCAGCGCTTGCTGAATGATGAACAAGCTTTTTTATCTGTAGCCTATTAACTAAAATGGTGCAGTCGAGCAGTAAAGTTAGTCCAACACAGTAGCAGAGACGCTTTCACATAAAGGCAGCAACAGCCACTGTCAAATGGTGCTGTTGGAGTCTTGTTCTTGGACTCGACTCGGATCAATAGTGGACTCAAATTGAAATTTTCTTTAATGATTTGGACTTCACTCGGACTTGAACACTGGGGACTTGACACTGGACTTGAGGTTCAGTGACTCGACTACAACACTGATTTCCATGTTATACTCAGTGTACCATTACCCTGACCAGGGTAAAGTGGTTAGTATGGATTAGTGAGTGAGTGAGTGAGGGAGGGAGGTTCTTAAACAAGAGTATTTGTAAGGGAAGCTTTAAAAGAATATGCATGTAGTGTTTTTTTTTTTACCTTCTTACTTTTCTTATCTGACTCTTAATGATTGACACATTTAACACGATGGTTTTATTAATACATTTTTATTACGCTTGCTCTCAAAGAAGAATAAGCCAGGATAAGATTTGTAAGTTAAATACAGTGAACGAATAGGAATATTCCTGTCGTTAACAAACCTCATGCCCAGACACACAGAGTCCTGGCTTTACATCTAAACCTCCTTTTTAGAAACCTTCTGTCCATGCAGAGCTTGGCACACGCCACACTTACCCAGCAGGTTTCCTCTAGCAGCCAGGCAGAACTGCAGCACTGTAGCAGTCTCTGATGGCTCTCTCAGCTTTTCCCCCTCTTTCTGACTCTAATCATCCCACTTTATCCATGTCTCACTTTCTCCCTGTTTTAAATTAATATGCATGCTCTAATCAATCTAGTCATGTATGTTCATATATCATGGCTGTGGTGGATGTGATGGCCTCCGTTGGACTTTGATGTAGTTCTTACTCTACAGGATTATCAGCTCAAGCCCTGCAGATGGCCTATAGCCTGCATCTGCATCATCTGTCTCTTTCGGTTTTTTGTATCCATCCTGTCACTCCATCTCTCTCTGCCTTACCCTCCCTTTCTCTCCCTTTTTTGTTCCTTTTGCTATATCTTTTCCCTTTGCTGCTCTCTCTCTTTCTCTCTCTCTCTCTCTCTCTCTCTCTGTCACATGCTCTCTCTCTGTCACACACACTCTCTTTCCCTGCGGTACGTTGTTCTTGTCTCTCAGGGTGCTGCTCTGAGTCACCAGCTCTGGAAGACAGACAGGAGATAACTGTGAAAACATTCATATGCGGATTTATACACAATCATATGCAGAAACATACACATGATCTTTGCCTCTTTATCTCTGCCTATAATAGGGCATTTATATCTTAGTCACTCTCTCACAACAGTCAAATATCTTTATGATAGCAGTCATTTAAACTCCGTGTTCAAGCCAGCACGTATAATAGGAACAGATAACGGCACAACTGTCATTAATTAAGTATTGATCAGCTTGAGAGAGGGACTGAGAGCAGCATGTGGGGTCAGTGGTAGAGAAGAGGTCTGAGAGAATATGAACCAATAGACACTCACAGTGAAGTTCTCACATTCCCTCTCACTCACTACAGTCGCATTCTCATGGACCATTGGTTATTTAGCTCTGTCTCTGTTCTCCCCGTTTTTTCTCCTCTTCTTTCTGCTCTCATGCATTGTTCATGCTTTAAACAATTTTCCAGAATCATGTGTATGTCTGACATGGACTGCAGAAGAATGTCATAATGCACTGAAAATGATCTCTGAAAGAGAGAGAGAGAGAGAGAGAGAGCGAGAGAGCATGTAATTGCTGAATGGTGGCTTCTCTTTGAAGCAGAGCTCTACCTCACTGCATGGCTATGACTCATACAGTAGCTGTGTGTGTGTGTGTGTGTGTGTGTGTGTGTGTGTGTGTGTGTGTGTGTGTGTGTGTGTGTGACTTTCTGCCTCTTTGACAATCACCCGTTAAGCTAGCCGAACTTTGGCTTTTTTTTTTTTTGCTTTTTTTTTTTGTAACTGGCTGGTGAAAGAAAGAAAATGTTCCAGTCTTTATTTTTTGTAATTACTTTTACTTCTTGCGATCAGTGATATGACCATAAAACTTTACAAACTTCCTTTTACATGATTTATTTCCTTACAATCAGCTGTCAGTAACATTTCCTGCTTGGAGGAAAACTCTAGTTTCTGTGATGCTCAGTACACCAGCGAAAAAACACTAATAATGCAGCCCTACACACATCGAATCAACTAAGACAGTGAAGAATCTTTACTTTCCAGTCAGTCATTTTGAGTTCACGCATTCTACCCAAATGTGTGCATGTCTTTTTGGGTCACTTTGGAAAGAACGATAAAGGGAATTTTGAAACTCCAAGCTCTAAATTTAGATAGATAGATAGATAGATAGATAGATAGATAGATAGATAGATAGATAGATAGATAGTCTTGCAAAAGTATTCATCCCCATTGGTGTTTCTCCTGTTTTGTCGCATTACAAGCTGGAATTAAAATGGATTTTTTGCGGGGTTAGCACCATTTGATTTACACAACATGCCTACCACTTTAAAGGTAAACATTGTTGTTTTATTGTGACACAAACAATAATTAAGATTAAAAAAAACAGAAATCTGGAGTGTGCATAGGTATTCACCCCCCAAAGTCAATACTTTGTAGAGCCACCTTTTGCTGCAATTACAGCTGCAAGTCTCTTGGGGTATGTCTCTATTAGCTTAGCACATCTAGCCACTGGGAATGTTGCCCATTCCTCAAGGCAAAACTGCTCCAACTCCTTTAAGTTAGATGGGTTGCATTGGTGTACAGCAATCTTCAAGTTATGCCACAGATTCTCAATTGGATTGAGGTCTGGGCTTTGACTAGGCCATTCCAAGACATTTAAATGTTTCCCTTTAAACCACTCCAGTGTAGCTTTAGCAGTATGTTTAGGGTCATTGTCCCGCTGGAATGTGAACCTTCGTCCCAGTCTCAAACTTCTGGCTGACTCAAACAGGTTTTCCTCCAGAATTGACCTGTATTTAGTGCCATCCATCTTTCCTTCAGTCCTGACCAGCTTTCCTGTCCCTGCAGATGAAAAATATCCCCACAGCATGATGCTGCCACCACCATGCTTCACTGTAGGAATGTTGTTCTCAGGGTGTTGGGTTTCCACCACACATGGCATTTCCCATAATGGCCAAAAAGATAAATTCTAGTCTCATTTGACCAGAGAATCTTGTTCCATGTATTTGGGGAGTCTGCCACATGCTGTTGGGCAAACTCCAAACGTGATTTCTTCAGCAATTACTTTTTTCTGGTCACTCTTTCATAAAGCCCTGTTCTGTGGAGTGTACGGCTTAAAGTGGTCCTATGGACAGATACTCCCATCTCCACTGTGGATATCTGTAGCTCCTTTAGTGTTATCTTTGGTGACTTTGTTGCATCTCTGATTAATGCCCTCCTTGCCTGGTCTGTGAGTTTTGGTGGGTGGCCTTCTCTTGTCAGGTTTGTAGTGGTGCTATATTCTTTCCATTTTGCTATAATGGATTTAATGGCGCTCCCTGGGATATTCAAAGTTTGGGATATTTTTTATAACCCAACCCTGATCTATACTTCTTCACAACTTTGTCTCTGACCTGTTTGGAGTGCTCCTTGGTTCTCATGTTGCTTGCTTAGTAGTGTTGCAGAGTCAGGGTCCTTCCAGAACAGGTTGATTTGTACAGGCATCATGTGACAGATCATGTGGCAATTTAACTGCACACAGGTGGATCTTAATCAACTAATTATGTGACTTATGAAGTGAATTGGATGGACCAGCTATTATTTAAAGTGCATATCCTGGACCAATTTTGTGTTTTTTATATGAAAGAATGTCCCTTTACACACTCATCCAGAAGGGTAATTTTGCACATGGCCATCTGTCTACAGCAGAAAAAAATAAAATAACAAAAGGCATCTGGAAAAATCCCAAGGAAGTCTGGAGCCAGATTCGTGACATCACGTGCGGATCCACCAGCAGGCTGAGAGAGCTTGCATGGGTTCAGTGCACAGTCTGTGTAAACCAAGTTTAGCAGCTAGCGATTTTGCATTGAAATATGGAATTGTCGCCTGAGCTTCGAAACCCACGGATTCACGTATCAATGCTCATCTATCTGTTGTTACATAAATCATATTTTTTTCTAATTACTTTTATGTATTTATATATTTCTTCATTTAGAAGAGTACTGGCTACTGTAGGAGAAAGATTTCATAAGCTACACACATGGAATCGGCTAAGCAGGGTTGTATATACATTTAATGTGTTTGACAGGTCCCAAGATCTCAAGCCCTGACACGCATATCCCTTGATACATGTGAAGTACAACCCCGATTCCAAAAAAGTTGGGACAAAGTACAAATTGTAAATAAAAATGGAATGCAATAATTTACAAATCTCAAAAACTAATATTATATTCACAATAGAACATAGACAACATATCAAATGTTGAAAGTGAGACATTTTGAAATTTCATGCCAAATATTGGCTCATTTGAAATTTCATGACAGCAACACATCTCAAAAAAGTTGGGACAGGGGTAATAATAAGAGGGTGGAAAAGTTAAAGGTACAAAAAAGGAACAGCTGGAGGACCAAATTGCAACTCATTAGGTCAATTGGCAATAGGTCATTAACATGACTGGGTATAAAAAGAGCATCTTGGAGTGGCAGCGGCTCTCAGAAGTAAAGATGGGAAGAGGATCACCAATCCCCCTAATTCTGCGCCGACAAATAGTGGAGCAATATCAGAAAGGAGTTTGACACTGTAAAATTGCAAAGAGTTTGAACATATCATCATCTACAGTGCATAATATCATCAAAAGATTCAGAGAATCTGGAAGAATCTCTGTACGTAAGGGTCAAGGCCGGAATACCATACTGGGTGCCCGTGATCTTCGGGCCCTTATGGCCCTTTCCCACTACCCTTTTTCAGCTCACTTCAGCTCACTTCAGCTCACTTCAGCCCGACACGGCTCGCATTTCGACTATCTCAGAACAGCATGACTCAGCTCGCTTCAGCCCTGCTTAGCACCCAAAACTCGCACCGTTTTGGAGTGGGGCTGAAGTGAGCCAAACCGAGCCAAGTGGGGCTAGGGGCGTGAGCAGACACTCCCCTGTGCACTGATTGGTGAGGAGGAGTGTCCTCACACGCCCCACACACGCCCCGCGAGCACGCTGGGATCTGTAAACACCGTAAACCCGGAAGAAGAAGAATTACGAGAATTTCTGAAGCCTTATGCGCCTCGCCTCATCTATACGCTCTTGCCAGTATCTGTTGGCGTTGTCGGTGGCAACAAGCCACAGCACCAAGACCAGCAACACTAACGACTCCATGTCCTCCATGTTTATCGTTTACTATCCGGGTCGTGAGACTACCGCTTAAAAGATCACTGATGTCACTGTTTGCGCCGCCTAACGACATCATGTGACGTCCACCCACTTTCGCTAGCTCCACCCAATGTGTCCACCCACTTCCAGCCAGCACGGTTCAGCACGGTTGTAGTCGAAATGCAACTCCAACAGCCCCACTCAGCTCGACTCAGCCCAACTCAGCACAGCACGGCTCAGCCCAACTCAGCCGCGTTTGTAGTGGAAAAGCAACATTAGACGGCACTGCATCACATACAGGCATGCTTCTGTATTGGAAATCACAAAATGGGCTCAGGAATATTTCCAGAGAACATTATCTGTGGGCGGCACGGTGGTGTAGTGGTTAGCGCTGTCGCCTCACAGCAAGAAGGTCCTGGGTTCGAGCCCCGGGGCCGGCGAGGGCCTTTCTGTGCGGAGTTTGCATGTTCTCCCCGTGTCCGCGTGGGTTTCCTCCGGGTGCTCCGGTTTCCCCCACAGTCCAAAGACATGCAGGTTAGGTTAACTGGTGACTCTAAATTGACCGTAGGTGTGAATGTGAGTGTGAATGGTTGTCTGTGTCTATGTGTCAGCCCTGTGATGACCTGGCGACTTGTCCAGGGTGTACCCCGCCTTTCGCCCGTAGTCAGCTGGGATAGGCTCCAGCTTGCCTGCGACCCTGTAGAAGGATAAAGCGGCTAGAGATAATGTGATGTGATGTGTGTGATGTGACATTATCTGTGAACACAATTCAGCGTGCCATCCGACTTTGCCAGCTAAAACTCTATAGTTCAAAGAAGAAGCCGTATCTAAACATGATCCAGAAGCACAGACGTCTTCTCTGGGCCAAGGCTCATTTAAAATGGACTGTGGCAAAGTGGAAAACTGTTCTGTGGTCAGACAAATCAAAATTTGAAGTTCTTTATGGAAATCAGGGACGCCGTGTCATTCGGACTAAAGAGGAGAAGGACGACCCAAGTTGTTATCGGCGCTCAGTTCAGAAGCCTGCGTCTCTGATGGTATGGGGTTGCAATAGTGCGTGTGGCATGGGCGGCTTACACATCTGGAAAGACACCATCAATGCTGAAAGGTATATCCAGGTTCTAGAGTAACATATGCTCCCATCCAGACGACGTCTCTTTCAGGGAAGACCTTGCATTTTCCAACATGACAATGCCAAACCACATACTGCATCAATTACAGCATCATGGCTGCATAGAAGAAGGGTCCGGGTACTGAACTGGCCAGCCTGCAGTCCAGATCTTTCACCCATAGAAAACATTTGGCGCATCATAAAACGGAAGAGATGACAAAAAAGACTTAAGACAGTTGAGCAACTAGAATCCTACATTAGACAAGAATGGGTTAACATTCCTATCCCTAAACTTGAGCAACTTGTCTCCTCAGTCCCCAGACATTTACAGACTGTTGTAAAGAGAAAAGTGGATGTCTCACAGTGGTAAACATGGCCTTGTCCCAACTTTTTTGAGATGTGTTGTTGTCATGAAATTTAAAATCACCTAATTTTTCTCTTTAAATTATACATTTTCAGTTTAAACATTTGATAGGTCATCTATGTTCTGTTCTGAATAAAATATGGAATTTTGAAACTTCCACATCATTGCATTCCGTTATTATTTACAATTTGTACTTTGTCCCAACTTTTTTTGGAATTGGGGTTGTAAGTGTATTATCGCCCAGCGCTTTCGTGTTGTTTACTTTTGTGTGTGTCAATAAATAACATTGTCCGTGTACCACACAAACAGAGGAACACCTAATTTAGAATATAGTCTCTCTTATTTCTTACCCTGGCAACAGTTGACTTGTGAATCGCCGATTTCCTGGGTCTTTTTCTCGGCTTTGCTTTGGTCCTTGGCTTCCGGGTGCCTCGCACGAAGCGCTCCCATTTCTCTCTCATTGTCCGGTCTTTTGGAAAACGATGAGTACTAATCCCATCATGATTGTTGTTGCTACACCCTCCTGCGATACATCTGTTAACCATTTTAATAATTACGTGATAACGTTGAAGAAATTTGCAGAAAACCACCAGGTCGTTTTCTCATAAACAAACCAGCGCTGATGTAGGATTCAGAGGGAGGCGTCCCGCACGTGACGTCATGAAAATCAATGTTTGCTGGGAAATCCAAATGCCAAGTTTTTTCAGAGGCGGACGAATTCGCCTCAAATGGCTTGATTTCAACTGAATTTTTCTGGTATTGCGCAAGGTAAAAAAAATTGCACAAAATGCAAAATGTGACAGATATTTGACCAAAGTTTAATATAAAATAGGAGAATTACATTGATCTTGCTCCTGAATTTACCCGTGATATGCACTTTAACGGTTTCATATGAAAGGGGGTGAATACCTATGCACACACCAGATTTCTGTTTTTTCATCTTAATTATTGTTTGTGTCACAGCAAAAAAATAAAAAAATTACCTTTAAAGTGGTAAACATGTTGTGTAAATCAAATTGTGCTAACCCTTCAAAAATCCATTTTAATTCCAGCTTGTACTGCGACAAAACAGGACAAACACCAAGGGGGGATGAATACTTTTTCAAGACACTGTAGATAGATTGGTTGATTGATCAGTTGATTGATTATTTGACTTTATTGATCCCAAGTTGGGAAATTGTGAATGTGCATTAATAGTACTAAAAACAAGAATTGTTTAAAGTTTAAAGCTTAAATAAAAAGCTTAAAGCTTACATTTAATATTTAAAGCTTAAATAAAATTTTGTGCTCATTTTGCTTAAAATTGATACCTCTTTCCCCTTTTCTTCATTCCTCTTCATATATGTGCATGTGTAGATGAGCTCATGCAGCAGCAGGGCTCTCACTCTGCTCTCCACCGTGTTTGGGGCGTGCGGACTGCTGTTGGTTGGGGTTGCCGTGGCAACCGATTATTGGCTGTTAATGGAGGAGGGCATCGTGCTGCAGCAGAACCAAACTATCGACGTCAAGATGGCACTGCATTCCGGCCTCTGGAGGGTGTGCTTCATAGCAGGTACACCAACATACACCCTGATTTATTCAAATCCTAAATTATGCATGCTGATTTCTATGTGCAGTGGAATACACAAAAGTGTGCATGTTTCTGGTAATGTAAAACAAATCAGATATTTTTTGTCTGTGTCCGAGTGAGAGGGATGACATTACTCTTTCTTGTCTCAAAAAATGTGACACGACCCAACTGTGGTCAATCGTGAGTGTTATATATGTGGAAAAGGGCAGTTGGTGCTTTCCTCCACATGTGTTCAGCTGCTCTGAGACATACAACCCCGATTCCAAAAAAAGTTGGGACAAAGTACAAATTGTAAATAAAAACGGAATGCAATTATGTGGAAGTTTCAAAATTCCATATTTTATTCAGAATAGAACATAGATGACATAGCAAATGTTTAAACTGAGAAAATGTATCATTTAAAGAGAAAAATTAGGTGATTTTAAATTTCATGACAACAACACATCTCAAAAAAGTTGGGACAAGGCCATATTTACCACTGTGAGACATCCCCTTTTCTCTTTACAACAGTCTGTAAACGTCTGGGGACTGAGGAGACAAGTTGCTCAAGTTTAGGGATAGGAATGTTAACCCATTCTTGTCTAATGTAGGATTCTAATTGCTCAACTGTCTTAGGTCTTTTTTGTCGTATCTTCCATTTTATGATCCGCCAAATGTTTTCTATGGGTGAAAGATCTGGACTGCAGGCTGGCCAGTTCAGTACCCGGACCCTTCTTCTGCACAGCCATGATGCTGTAATTGATGCAGTATGTGGTTTGGCATTGTCATGTTGGAAAATGCAAGGTCTTTCCTGAAAGAGACGTCGTCTGGATGGGAGCATATGTTGCTCTAGAACCTGGATATACCTTTCAGCATTGATGGTGTCTTTCCAGATGTGTAAGCTGCCCATGCCACATGCTCTATTGCAACCCCATACCATCAGAGATGCAGGCTTCTGAACTGAGCGCCGATAACAACTTGGGTCGTCCTTCTCCTCTTTAGTCCGAATGACACGGCGTCCCTGATTTCCATAAAGAACTTCAAATTTTGATGCGTCTGACCACAGAACAGTTTTCCACTTTGCCACAGTCCATTTTAAATGAGCCTTGGCCCAGAGAAGATGTCTGCGCTTCTGGATCATGTTTAGATACGGCTTCTTCTTTGAACTATGGAGTTTTAGCTGGCAACGGCGGATGACACGGTGAATTGTGTTCACAGATAATGTTCTCTGGAAATATTCCTGAGCCCATTTTGTGAGTTCCAATACAGAAGCATGCCTGTATGTGATGCAGTGCCGTCTAAGGGCCCGAAGATCACGGGCACCCAGTATGGTTTTCCGGCCTTGACCCTTACGCACAGAGATTCTTCCAGATTCTCTGAATCTTTTGATGATATTATGCACTGTAGATGATGATATGTTCAAACTCTTTGCAATTTTACAGTGTCGAACTCCTTTCTGATATTGCTCCACTATTTCTCGGCGCAGAATTAGGGGGATTGGTGATCCTCTTCCCATCTTTACTTCTGAGAGCCACTGCCACTCCAAGATGGTCTTTTTATACCCAGTCATGTTAATGACCTATTGCCAATTGACCTAATGAGTTGCAATTTGGTCCTCCAGCTGTTCCTTTTTTGTACCTTTAACTTTTCCAGCCTCTTATTGCCCCTGTCCCAACTTTTTTGAGATGTGTTGCTGTCATGAAATTTCAAATGAGGCAATATTTGACATGAAATTTCAAAATGTCTCACTTTCGACATTTGATATGTTGTCTATGTTCTATTGTGAATACAATATCAGTTTTTGAGATTTGTAAATTATTGCATTCCGTTTTTATTTACAATTTGTACTTTGTCCCAACTTTTTTGGAATCGGGGTTGTAGCATGAGCAGCAGTTTGAAAAGAAATGGAGGGTGTTTTGTCACACATGCATCATTTATGCCAACATAATGGCAATTAAGAGTAGAAAACTGTATGAATGTAAATTAAAAGTGTATTTTTGTTCATAAGGTGCTGTATGTATGAATCAAAAACTTTTCACAGTCTATAATTAAAGTTTGTTGCCAAAGGTGAAAGTGTTTGTGAATATAAAACCATCTTTGCCATTATAATATTAAGTCAACCTTTGAAGAAACTTAATTTTGATCATTTTTGACATAAAGTATACAATTGAGAAATCTCATTATTAAAACCTAAAAATGCAATTACCAACCTGACATACTCAAGTACACCATCTCCTTGACACAGTGGAGACACACCAATTAATAATGTTAATGCAGTTCCAGCAAAGAATACTTCCTTGATCTTTTTGGTTTAAGGTGGTAAACATAAATCAAATCTAGTTTTCTGGCTTAAGATGGTAATCTAAGAGTGTTTGATTGTATGTAGATAAGGATCATACTCTGTAACAGTGGCCAGTCCAACAGGTTTACCGGCATATCTGAGAGAAATAAAATAGCACCAGAGCAAAATACATACCACAAGCTGGCCTAGTGGTTAGCATGTCCACCTTTCAACTGGGAGATCGCCAGTTCTACTTGCGGTTAGGTCATACCACAGACCATCATAAAAATGGTATCTACTGCCATCTGGCAAGGCACGCTGCAAAACAGATGTGAGTGGGGAGTCAAACTCTTGCAGTTACCAGAGGACCAGCCCCCCACTATAACCCAAGCTGTATAATAGGCGAGAGACCGATGGCTTTTGCTGGGTTTCACGTAATGTCACATCCGCCTCATTAGTTATTCAAAACTTTAGCTGGTGGTCTACCAAAGTTCAGTTGACAAAGCGTTTGTATGGAGAAGGTGCATTGCTCGCATGAGAAATACCTTACGCTTGTTTTGTTTAAGGTTGTTCGAATCAATCAAACCGGGAAACTGAAAAGTTTCTTCAGGGTTCTCCATGAACTAATAAAAAAGGGTGAACAAACACAGGATTTCACAAAAAGACATAGAGAAACCTCTCATTTTAAACCTCTCATTGAAATCGAAGGGAGCCGAGTCGAAGCATGCTCGAGTTTGCAATGATCACTTCGTGAAAGGTTTGTATATCCCTATCAACTACAGTGGATATAAAAAGTGTACACACCCCGTTAAAATGATAGGTTTTTCTGATGTAAAAAAAGGAGACCACAATAAATAATTTCAGAACTTTTCCCACCTTTAATGTGGCCTATAACCTGTACAATTCAATTGGAAAACAAACAAATCTGTTAGGGGAGGAAAACATAAAAAAGTACAATAAGCTGGTTGCATAAGTGTGCATAGCCTTAAACTAATACTTTGCTGAAGCACCTTTTGATTTAATTACGGCATTCAGTCTTTTTGGGTTCACACCTACCATCAATTAAAATGGCTCTGATTAACCCCAAATAAAGTTCAGACATTTACTCAGTTGCATCCTCCAGCAAAAGCCAGGGTTCACAGAGAGCTTACAAAGCATCAGAGGGATCTCATTGTTGAAAGGTATCAGTCAGGAGAAGGATACAAAAACATTTCCACGGCATTAGATGCCAGCCAGAGCCCAGACCTAAATCCACATGGAGCACAGTGAAGACAATCATCAAGAAGAGGAGAAAATGTGGGATAACAGTGACATTACCGAGAACTGGACGTCCCTCCAAAATTAATGAAAAGACAAGATGAAAACTGGTCAGGGAGGCTGCCGAGAGGCCTACAGCAACACTGAAGGAGCTGCAGGAATTTCTGGCAAATTCTGGTTGTGTACTACGTGTACTACATGTGACAACAATCTCCCGTATTCTTCATATGTCTGGACTATGAGGTAGGGTCAAAGAAAAATATCCCGGCCCAGCTAAATTTTGGGAAAAAAAAAATGCATCAACTCTCCCAAAAGCATGTGGGAAAATGTGTTATGGTCTGATGAAACCAAGGTTGAACTTTTTGGCCACAATTCCAAAAGGCATGTTTGGCACAAAAACAACACTGCGCATCACCAAAAGAACATCATACCCACGGTGAAGCATGGTGGTGGCAGCATCATGTTTTGGGGTTGTTTTTCTTCAGCTGGAACAGGGGCTTTAGTCAAGGTGGAGGGAATTATGAACAGTTCTAAATACCAGTCAATTTTGGCCCAAAACCTTCAGATGTCTGTTAGAAAGCTGAAGATGAAGAGGAATTTCATCTTTCAGCATGACAATGACCCCAAAAAAGTTTTGGAATGGCCCAGCCAGAGCCCAGACCTAAATCCAATTGAAAATCTGTGGGGTGACCTGAAGAGGGCTGTGCACAAGAGATGCCCTCGCAATCTGTCAGATTTGGAGCGCTTTTGCAAGGAAGAGTGGGCAAATATTGCCAAGTCTAGATGTGGCAGGCTGATAGACTCCGACCCAGAAAGACTGAATGCTGTAATTAAATCAAAAGGTGCTTCAACAAAGTATTAGTTTAAGGCTGTGCACACTTATACAACCAGCTTATTGTACATTTTTTATTTTTTATGCTTTTTCCCCGAACACATTTGTTTGTTTTTCAATTGAATTGTACAGGTTATAGGTCACATTAAAGGTGGGAAAAGTTTTTAAATTATTTATCGTGGTCTCCCTTTTTTACATCAGAAAAAGTTATCATTTTAACGGTGTGTGTACACTTTTTATATCCACTGTATGTTGTTAGTGTTTCCCAAGTACTTTTCTTGCTGTGTTGTTATTTTATGGTACTTTTTTTTTTAGTCACGAAGCGCTAAAGCAGTGGGCGGCACGGTGGTGTAGTGGTTAGCACGGTCGCCTCACAGCAAGAAGGTTCCGGGTTCGAACCCAGCGGCTGGCAAGGGCCTTTCTGTGTGGAGTTTGCATATTCTCCCCGTGTCTGCATGGGTTTCCTCCAGGTGTTCTGGTTTCCCCCACAATCCAAAGACATGAAGTTAGGTTGATGTGGGGCAGCCTTGGACTGAGGTGCCCTTGAGCAAGGTACCTGCTCCCTGGGCGCTCTAGTGTGGCTGCCCACTGCTCTGAGTGTGTGCGTGTGTTCACTGCTTCAGATGGGTTAAATGCAGAGGATGAATTTCATTGTGCTTGAAGTGTGCATGTGACGAATAAAGGTTTCTTCTTCTTCTAAAGTCCCCAGCTATTTCTTTGTTTACTCCTCACTTGATGGCTGTCAGACTGAAAACAATGCATATTTCGCTTACTTAATCTTTCAGCAAGTGCACGCGATCAAAACAACCACGAATAATAAAGTCTATATGCATGAAGATCGCGACAAAATTCTTACCCAGCCATACAGTTACAATGCACGGTGATCACTTCTTCATCTTGTTTAACTAAGATCCAGGTCTTCAAAGGGGTTTCTGATGATCTTTGTGAATGATTTACCTGAGAGATAAGAGCCAACACTAGTGAGAATCAAGCGAACTGTTGTTTGTTTACACTTCAACTTGCAGCGCTTCGTTGTAAAGATGCGAATGAAAAGCTTTAAAAAAACATACACGGGTAAAAACAATACAGGATTCATTCGGCAGCACCTTTACCCTTTTCCCAGCCACATACAAAAAAGTTATAAGCCTCCATACTCTTCCACGCTTTCATCCAGGGGCGCAGATAGGATTTTTGAACTGGGGGGGACTGAGCTGTCAGCAAATGATTCCATTTTGTGTGTAATATATGTGTGTGTGTGTGTGTGTGTGTATATATATATATATATATATATATATATATATATATATATATATATATATACACACACTACCGTTCAAAAGTTTGGGGTCACTTTGAAATGTCCTTGTTTTTGAAAGAAAAGCACTGTTCTTTTCAATGAAGATCACTTTAAACTAATCAGAAGTCCACTCTATACATTGCTAATGTGGTAAATGACTATTCTAGCTGCAAATGTCTGGTTTTTGGTGCAATATTTCCATAGGTGTATAGAGGCCCATTTCCAGAACTCTCACTCCAGTGTTCTAATGGTACAATGTGTTTGCTCATTGCCTCAGAAGGCTAATGGAGGATTAGAAAACCCTTGTACAATCATGTTAGCACAGCTGAAAACAGTTGAGCTCTTTAGAGAAGCTATAAAACTGACCTTCCTTTGAGCAGATTGAGTTTCTGGAGCATCACATTTGTGGGGTCGATTAAATGCTCAAAATGGCCAGAAAAATGTCTTGACTATATTTTCTATTCACTTTACAACTTATGGTGGTAAATAAAAGTGTGACTTTTCATGGAAAACACAGAATTGTCTGGGTGACCCCAAACTTTTGAACGGTAGTGTGTATACATGTTATTTCACCTCCCTCACTGCCATCACCAGGAACTACCTGCAGGCCAGGACAATGATAACATTTTAACATAGCCGATGGAAATCCAAAGTTTACACATTATCATCACGCACAGAAACTGCAAAACTAGTTTTAAAACCGCTAAGTTCCAACTGTTAACCATAGCGAGAGGCTGGGCTACGTGTATGTGTGTAAAGTGTAAACCAGTGCATCCTGGCTTTCTAACTATGCCTGTGTGTTGCATGAGCGGCAGTCAGTCAACAACTCTTCGCAAAGTTTCCTTATGAAACAATATGCTCGCTGAAATTATGGCAGGGAACGCCAGATTAAACATTAAAACTGCCTTCTGAGCACTGTATCTACAGGCTACCACCGAAAGAAGGAGGCTACCAGAAAGGCATCTCTACTCCGTACGATTTTACTTTCACTACGACATTACTTTGAACAGACTATCAAAAAATTGCAAGGTGATATGATAAAGTAAGGCACAGTTTACTTACAGTCGTTGTTTTTTGAAAAAACGATGCAATCGTTTTTTGCCTTTTGGCACCCTTCATCATGCCGTGTTGGGGTCCTGAACTAGGAGGAGCTGTCCCCGATATACCTGTCAAATTTGTTGTGGGTAACCAAAGCAACCAAGCTCGAGCTCGCAACCTGTGCAGTCTGCGCAGTTGCAACTATGTATGTATTTCGAGGACCACAATGGAAATAAGTATTTTTACTTTTTGTGCTATCCTCCTCAATATTTATATTTGTTCACATGTTATGTATATGTTTCTATTGCGAAATAAATCAATAAAAAAAAAATGTACTGCTGTGCACCTCTGGTAATTAGTCTTTTGATTTTTCTGTGAGGTTTGCCTTATGCAAAGAAAGACAGCATAGACGTTTTTTCCTCCCTATAAGTGGGGGGGGACCGAACGAGGTGAATTTAAATCTGGGTGGGACGAATCCCCCCCGTCCCCCCCTCTATCTGCGCCCGTGCTTTCATCTGTTTTGCGGTGTAGAAAGACGTCTGTAACACCAGATAGTTCGAGATGTCAGGGAACTCGACTGAAGGGTAGTTTTTGAGATCAGATCACAAATCCTTCTTTCCCAGACTCTATTCCATTGCACATATAATCAGAGGATTGCTATCTAAAGTGAGCAGTGGCTTCTAGACGAGCATACTCTGATAAGTTATCGCTAGTTGTTTGCACTACGGCAGCCGTTTAGACCACCAACTATTTCACTTCCGGTAAAACCACTAAGAAAAGTCACGTGACTGAAACCCATCAATAGACGCGGAGATTGGCGCTGCCCAATGTGCCTTAAGGGCCTGATTAGTACTGGGACGGGAGATTGTCTGGGAAGACCATGGCATGGTGCAGGAAGGACTTTAGACATTTTAGAGCAAAATACTTCACAATAACCACAATTCTACCATTTCTTTTAACCCAAAGTCAATCCACCTGATCTAAAAATTACAAAGCATGACAGGATGGCAGTTGGGCTGAAGAGTCAGACCTGGCCTGATAAGCACACCATCCCACTAACAAGGCTTTACATAAGATAGAAGAAGGTGGGGAAAGAACAGAAAGAAAAAATAAACAACAATTGATTGCACAAAACCACATAGGCTAGGTTTAAACCCCTAAAACAGTGAGTGGCATGACTTTGTAAACAGTGTGAAACAGGGTGATTTGAACACATCAGTCACAGACTCAAGAAGAATGTGCCATAGCTCACACCATTAAGCCGAAGTCTATGAAAAAAACATTCACTAATGAGCACTTCCATTTACTTTAGATGGCTGTTCACATCCGCATATCTTCCCTCATCTCACCTGTTTCTAATGAGCTGCTAACAAATCTAGGGAGACTTACACCACCCAATTATCTACTCTTCATCCACCCCCTACTGGGGAAATCCATTCCTTTCACTAATGAGTGGTATGGTGGAATAACTGGTAGAATCAGTCCTCCGTAAATGTATTACTTTATGTCCATTAGATTGCTTTTCAGTGACTTTCAAACAGAAACGCACTGAGTTCATTACGGCAAACAAGCAAAACACATTCACACTAAATCTTGTTTGTTAATCAGGATTATACATATATATAATTATGCTTGGCAGGTTTGCTGTGTTCTATATGTGAAATGCTCCAATACTTTCCATGTTTCACGTCCTCTGACCTTCTCTTTGTCTCTGTCTCTTCATCCACTTATCCCATGGTGCTCTGTCTCCCTCTCAGGTTCAGAGAAAGGAAAATGCGTGGCCTCTGAGTATTTCACTGAGCCAGAGATAGAGATCACAACAGAAAACACGGCAAATATTCTCAGTGAGTACTTCGAGTTATTTGCAGATTGGGAGATTTCCTGTTCAAACTCAGACACACACTCACGTGTTTCGTCTCTTTCTCAGAAATGGTGCGGACAGCTACACCTTTCCCCATGGTGTCTTTGCTCTTTGTGTTCACTGCCTTCATCCTGAGCAACGTGGGCCATATTCGCCCGCAGCGCACCATCTTGGCATTTGTTTCCGGAATCTTCTTCATCCTGTCAGGTATTAATCACAGTTTCATTCATCTTTAACATTTCCTGTAATCTTAGCTAATTATATGACACTTGACACATAATCTGACTCCAGCTTTATTAATAAAATTCTTAAGGTTAAGGTATAAAACTACAAACTGTTATAGCCCCTGAAGTCAACTTATTTTTAGAAATAAGGTCTTACGATTAGCTGTAGGATCTGGCTAACAAAGAACATTTTTTAAGAGATTTCTGTCATTTTCTTCTGATTTGAGATGGGTGGGATGCTATTTGATATATGTGACATCAGTTCTACCAAAGTACCAGTAGCAGTAGGTATTTTAGATACATTTATTAGGCAGAATATTTGACAGTTATTCCATGAAATCGAGTCGTACACAAGCTGATAGCCGATGAGGCACGGAGTTTGTAGTATGATGAGATTGAGTGGAATAACTGTTTTATTCGATCCACATTCACTGGATTTTGAGAAACAGAGCATTGTTTTGTTTTTTTTTTGCAAATTCGATAAATACAAACTTTATACAAAACATCTGACAAAATAATGTCCACTTAGAATGTAAACAAACCGGTAAAATGACAGTAGCAATTTGTGAAAAATGCTATAATAATTTTTGCAAAATAGATACATTCTTACCATCAAATACAGTTATTCCATATTTTGCTGTTGTTGTCATTGTTTTGTATTTTGGGGGGGGTTGTTTGGGGGGGTTACCATTTTCCTCTTCTTTAGGGTTTTTTGGCATTTGGCAAACCAACTTAAAGTTGCATTACCGCCACCAACTGGGCTAGAGTATGGAACAGGAATTTTTGTTTGTTTGTTTGTTTGTTTGTTTGTTTTGGGGTTTTTTTGGGGGGAAGGAATATATTCTTTTAGCTATTTGTTATTTTAAATACTAGATAACAACGTGATATCTCTGACTTGATGTGCCCCGCCATTTTGTTTTTCTCTATTCACGGTATAGGAGCTGATATCCTAGTATTAGAGTAGCCATTCAGAGCATGCAATTGCTCATATTCAGTGACTGTGGATAGAATAATTTGTATTACAGTGGTGCTTGAAAGTTTGTGAACCCTTTAGAATTTTCTATATTTCTGCATAAATATGACCTAAAACATCATCAGATTTTCACGCAAGTCCTAAAAGTGGACAAAGAGAATCCAGTTAAACAAATGAGACAAAAATATTATACTTGGTCATTTATTTATTGAGGAAAATGATCCAATATTACATATCTGTGAGTGGCAAAAGTATGTGAACATTTTGCTTTCAGTATCTGGTGTGACCCCCTTGTGCAGCAATGACTGTAACTAAACATTTCTGGTAACTGTTGATCAGTCCTGCACACCGGCTTGGAGGAATTTTAGCCCATTCGTCGGTACAGAAAAGCTTCAACTCTGGGGTGTTGGCGGGTTTCCTCACATGAACTGCTCGCTTTAGGTCCTTCCACAAAATTTCCATTGTCTTAAGGTCAGGACTTTGACTTGGCCATTCCAAAACATTAACTATATTCTTCTTTAACCATTCTTTGGTAGAACGACTTGGGTGCTTAGGGTCATTGTCTTGCTGCATGACCCACCTTCTCTTGAGATTCAGTTCATGGACAGATGTCCTGATGTTTTCCTTTAGAATTTGCTGGTATAATTCAGAATTCATTGTCTAACAATGATGGCAAGCTGTCCTGGCCCAGATGCAGCAAAACAGGCCCAAACCATGATACTACCACCACCATGTTTCACAGATGGGATAAGGTTCTTATGCTGGAATGCAGTGCTTTCCTTTCTCCAAACATAATGCTTCTCATTTAAACCAAAAAGTTCTATTTTGGCCTCATTCATCCACAAAACATTTTTCCAATAGCCTTCTGGCTTGTCCACATGATCTTTAGCAAACTGCAGATGAGTAGCAATGTTCTTTTTGGAGAGCAGTGGCTTTCTCCTTGCAACCCTGCCATGCACACCATTGTTGTTCAGTGTTCTCCTGATGGTGGATTCATGAACATTAACATGAGCCAATGTGAGAGATGCCTTCAGTTGCTTAGAAGTTACCCTGGGGTCCTTTGTGACCTCACCAACTATTACATGCCTTACTCTTGGATGGATCTTTGTTGGTCAACCGCTCCTGGGGAGGGTAACAGTGGTCTTGAATTTCCTCCATTTGTACACAATCTGTCTGACTGTGGATTGGTGTCCCATTGATTGAAAATGATTGAAAACACCTGACTCTAATTTCCCCTTCAAATGAATTGCTAATCCTAGAGGTTCACATACTTTTGCCACTCACAGATATGTAATATTAGATCATTTTCCTCAATAAATAAATAACCAAGTATAATATTTTTGTCTCATTTGTTTAACTGGTTTCTCTTTATCTACTTTTAGGACTTGTGTGAAAATCTGATGATGTTTTAGGTCATATTTATGCAGAAATATAGAAAATTCTAAAGGGTTCACAAACTTTCAAGCACCACTGTATACTAGTTTTACATCACGTTTTAAAAACATTAATCTTTGTACAATAATCATGATCTGTAGAAAGGTAGGCAAACTGAATTTTTAGTCTAATTAACCTTTTAAAATATATATATATATATATATATATATATATATATATATATATATATATATATACACTCATTACTTACATGTGGGCGCACTGAAAAGCAACATTATAAAATGTAAAATGCAACAAATTTTATATGATCTTTCTAAGCTTCACTGGTAAAACTCACAACCCTAACATGTTAAGAAGCTAGTAGTAGGCAGTTAAAAGAGAGGGCACTAAAGCTCATTTTAATTTTATTAAATCAGGCATGCCCTGCGATGATCTGGCGACTTGTCCAGGGTGTACCCCGCCTCTTGCCCATAATCAGCTGGGATAGGCTCCAGCTTGCCCGCGACCCTGCAGACGATAAGCAGTTACGGATAATGGATGGATGGATGAATAAATTAGGCACAATATGTGCTATACTAAATGAGATGGAAGGGTGGGGGGTGGAAGGATTTGCACATAAACCACAATCATACCTGGTTATGCCACCTTCTGTGAGCAACATTTCCCTAGAAATATGTGCAAAATACAACATTACACAATGTTCATGACTCTTGTAAAACCAGAAGAATTGTGGAAGCTCCTCTCTGTCACTTTTGCTTGCTTTTCTCACACTAGCACTGTTCATTACTTGTTTATGTTGCTGAGACGACATCACTGTCAATCGGTTTGTGATCAACACACCCAATTAGTTCTGATAAGGCAGAAAATAGGAATTCTGTAGATTTTAGTTATAATTAAATTGTAGTTAGTGCAGTTCTTGTTACTTAGTATAATTGTTAGTATTCAGTGTTTTGGGAAAAGGCTCCGGATCCACCTTGACCAGAAAAAGGCAGTTACTTAATAAGATGAATGAATGAATAATTAAAGCAGCCTTGCAAAAACAGTCATCAACAGAAACAATTTTTTGATATGAAGTAAATGTGAAAGAAAAACTTAAGTAACTTAAGTAATTTTGTTACTTCCCACTCCTATTGGATCGGAGGATCCTATTATTAGTGGAGTTCCATGCACACAAAGCCTGCAGAGCAAAGCTCCATACTTCAGAGAATATGGTTACACAGCGACCTGATTTTTGATGGCTTTTGTGACCGTACAATATCTGTATGTACGTACACACAATGAACATGTACCACCACAGTGAACTCAATTGTAAGCTCAAGACAATGTACAGTATCTCATAAACACTTGACCACCAGACAACAAAATTTGTCTTTATTTGCATAAGATAGATGGGTTTTTATCCAACATTTATTTTTAATTTGCTTTTGAAAAATAACATGGGATTATTTACGAACATATTTTACAGAAAATATGGATGAAAAAATATTGCCGGTTTTTCATAGCAGGTGTACCTTGGCATTCTATTTTTTTTTTTTTACCTGAACGATTTCTTCTTCTGCACACTCGTGTAAACATAATTACTGTATAGTTCAATTGCAATTATGAGCATCTTTCCTTAGTTTTAGAAAATCTAAAACTACAGTGGATTGATACTGATTAGTTCTTCTGTCTGATAATATTGGATGGTAACTATATAGTAATGATGTGAAGTGAAAGTGCTGGTTCACTGCTGTCCACCAGCCACCCAGCAGAGTCACAATATTATAAATGTCGATGTTGTTTCTGGCGCATAGCATGTGGTGTCAAAGAAAGGAACAAATATGTATTTGTGACTGTGATGCATATCTTATTATTGGTCTCACTGTTACAAGACAATGCAGAGATTTAGTGATATAAAATACACAACACTACACAATTCAGTGGTTTGTATGCTATAATATTATTTTATTCAGGTTGATTTTTCCCCCTTGCAAATATTTTGCTCCTACACTCATCAGGAGCTCTGCTTTTAGGCACTGCCTCTCTCTCTCTCTCTCATATATATATATATATATATATATATATATATATATATATATATATATATATATATATATATATGTGTGTGTGTGTGTGTGTGTATGTATATATATATTTTATCCACATTCACTGGATATGAGCAATCACGTGCTCTGATTGGCTACTCTACTACTAGGATATCAGCTCATATACTGTGAGTAGAGAAAAACAAAATTGCGGAGCACATCAAATCAGATATATCACTTTGTTATCAAGTATTTAAAAGAAACAGAAATAGCTAAAGGAATATAATCCCCCCCCCCATCTCCTGTACCATACTCCAGCCCAGCCAGTGGCAGTAATGCACCTTTAAGTTGGTTTGCCACATGCCAAAAAAAACCCTGAAGAAGAAGAAAATGGTGGTGTGTGTTGCTGAGCCAACCGAGAAAAAATAAAAACTCTACTTGAAAACAAAACCCCCAAAAATACCAAAAAAAAAAAACAAAATATAGAATGAAAGTATTTGATGGGAAGAACTTATCTTTTTTATTTTTCAAGAATTATTATTATTATAGCATTTTTTACAAATTGCTACTGTCATTTCGCTAGTTTGTTTACATTCTAAGCGGAAATGATTTTGTCAGACATTTTGTATGATGTTTGTATTTATCAAATTTGCAAAAAATAAAATTTAAAATGCTCTGTTTCTCAAAATCCAGTGAATGTGGGTAAAATAAAACAATTATTCCACTCAATCTCATCATACAGTACATGGCTTAAAGCCAACTCGGTGTTATGCGCCTCATCAGCTATCAGCTCATGTACGACTTGATTTCGTGGAATAACGGTGTTTATATATATATATATATATATATATATATATATATATATATATATATATATGAGAGAGAGAGATGTAATATGGTTATCACAAAAAAGTATCGTTTTTATAAAGTTGTGTAAAATTAAGGATGCTTGTGCAACTATCTTGGATATTGCCATGCATCTTATTAGATTAAACCAACACTGAGGTACCTAGCAAACTAGGTATCATTTTGAAATGGGTCACATCAGTCTTGGGCAATCAGATTACAACTGGGCTGTGATGCATGTAATATATCTACTAGACTAGAAGCTACAGTGGATATAGAAGAAGAACATCAACAACTTTATTCATCATACGCTTGTGAAATTCCTCTCTGCATTTAACCAATCTGAAGCAGTGAACACACACATGCACACACACATGAGGAATGAGAACACACATATACCTAGAGCAGTGGGCAGCCATGCTAACAGCACCCGGGGAGCAGTTGGGAGTTAGGTGCCTCGCTCAAGGGCACCTCAGCCCAAGGCCGTCCCATATTAACCTAACCGCATTTCTTGCGGTTAGGTTAATTATAGGTTAATAAAAAGTGTACACACTCCGTTAAAATGATAGGTTTTTCTGATGTAAAAAAAATGAGACCGGATAAATAATTTCAAAATTTTTCCCACCTTTAATATGACCCATAACCTGTACAATTCAATTGAAAAACAAACAAATCTGTTCGGGGGGAAACATAAAAAATAAAAAACGTACAATAAGCTGGTTGCATAAGTGTACACACCCTTAAACTAATACTTTGTTGAAGCACCTTTTGATTTAATTACAACATTCAGTCTTTTTGGGTCGGCGTCTATCAGCTTGCCACAGCTAGACTTGGCAATATTTGCCCACTCTTCCTTGCAAAAGCACTCCAAATCTGTCAGATTGCGAGGGCATCTCTTGTGCACAGCCCTCTTCAGGTCACCCCACAGATTTTCAATTGGGTTTAGGTCTGGGCTCTGGCTGGGCCATTCCAAAACTTTAATTTTTTTTTTCTGGCGAAGCCATTCTTTTATTGATTTCGATGTATACTTGGGGTCATTGTCATGCTAAAAGATTAAATTCCTCTTCATCTTCAGCTTTCTAGCAGACACCTGAAGGTTTTGGGCCAAAATTGACTGGTATTCAGAACTGTTCAATAATTCCCTCCACCTTGACTAAAGCCCCTGTTCCAGCTGAAGAAAAACAACCCCAAAACATGATGCTGCCACCACCATGCTTCACCGTGGGTATGGGGTTCTTTTGTTGATGTGCAGTGCTGTTTTTGCACCAAACATACCTTTTAGAATTGTGGCCAAAAAATTCTACCTTGGTTTTATCAGACCATAACACATTTTCCCGCATGCTTTTGGGATAGTTGATGTAATTTATTTATTTATTTATTTAATTTTTGCAAAATTTAGCCGGGCCTGGATATTTTTCTTTATAAGAAAAGGCTTCCTTTCAAGCGACCCTAGCCCATAGTCCATATATGGAGAATATAGGAGATTGTTGTCACATGTAGTACACAACCAGCTTGCAAGAAATTCCTGCAGCTCCTTCAGTGTTGCTGTAGGCCTCTCGGCAGCCTCCCTGACCAGTTTTCATCTTGTCTTTTAATCAATTTTGGAGGGACGTCCAGTTCTCAGTAATGTCACTGTTGTCCCACATTTTCTCCACTTCTTGATGACTGTCTTCACTGTGCTCCATGGTATATCTAATGCTGTGGAAATGTTTTTGTACCCTTCTCCTGACTAATACCTTTCAACAATGAGATCCCCTTGATGCTTTGTAAGCTCTCTGTGAACCCTGACTTTTGCTGGAGGATGCAACTGAGTAAATGTCTGAACTTTATTTGGGGTTAATCAGAGTCATTTTAATTGATGGCAGGTGTGAACCCAAAAAGACTGAATGCTGTAATTAAATCAAAAGGTGCTTCAACAAAGTATTAGTTTAAGGGTGTGCACACTTATGCAACCAGCTTATTGTACATTTTTTTAAAAAATTTTATGTTTTTCCCCCTACCAGATTTGTTTGTTTTTCAATTGAATTGTACAGGTTATAGGTGACATTAAAGTTGGGAAAAGTTTTGAAATTATTTATTGTGGTCTCATTTTTTTACATCAGAAAAACCAATCATTTTAACAGGGTATGTACACTTTTTTTTTATATCCACTGTAGTTGAGAGGGATATACAAACCTTTCATGAAGTGATCACTGCAAACTTGAGCATGCTTCAACTCAGCCGTATGACCCTAGCCCATAACTACGTCATCGCTTGTTTACCACAATGCATTATGGGCGATACCTGGGGTCAGCTCCACCGTATTGTTTACTTTTGCCTTTGTTAAACACTGCGTTGTTCTGTGTAATTGGTTTTAACCATGCCTAAGGTGAATTGCTGTGTGCCTTACTGTGTCTCCACAACAAAGAGAGCACCTAATTTGAGCTTTTATCAGTTGCCAGTCAAGAAGAAGAGAAAAAAAGAAATGGATAAGTTTAATCCACAATGAAAACCTTTGAACTGAATCGAAATGGATAAGTGTTTGTAGCTTACATTTCTCTGGTGAGAAAAAGACGTACTGAAACTGTGACCCAGCAATATTTCCACGGTCTGTGGAACAGCCTTCGGTTATAGAAGATTATAACAATCGACACTGTTCATTGTCTGAACCTAGCGATATTCCAGAGCCTGTAAAACAAAGAAGCATTCTTCAGGCTTTGCCTCTCAATGTACCGAAACACTCAGCAGTTGAACAAGCCTGTCGGACCGATAAAACTCCCAAACCATGAAGGGTTCTCTATCGGGTATATATAATGTTCAGTGTACCTCATTAGTGGCATTTATTGAAGTAAATGCATTTATACTGAACATGGCATGGCAGATCAGCAGGTTTCCAATGTTTTTTTTTTTTTGTCATGTTTCCTGATATCAAGTTTTATTTAACTAATCACTCATTTATTACTTGGACCGTTATTCACCCACGAATCCCCCGCGAGAGCACTGCTCTGCGCCAATTCCCAATATTCAGATAGATTTGTTTTCTCGATAAAGTTTAGCTGGTGCAACATATCTCATCTCATCTCATCTCATTACCTCTAGCCGCTTTATCCTGTTCTACAGGGTCTCAGGCAAGCTGGAGCCTATCCCAGCTGACTACAGGTGAAAGGCGGGGTACACCCTGGACAAGTCACCAGGTCATCACAGGGCTGACACATAGACACAGACAACCATTCACACTCACATTCACATCTACGGTCAATTTAGAGTCACCAGTTAACCTAACCTGCATGTCTTTGGACTGTGGGGGAAACCGGAGCACCCGGAGGAAACCCACGCGGACACGGGGAGAACATGCAAACTCCACACAGAAAGGCCCTCGCCGGCCATGGGGCTCGAACCCGGACCTTCTTGCTGTGAGGCGACAGCACTAACCACTACACCACCATGCCGCCGGTGCAACATATGTCCTCAAAAATAAGACATTCTGAGATTTGATGTTGTTGTACAGTGTGGTAGACTCGGTCTAGACTCTTACCTTCTCACCAAGCTTGATTTGGATTGCGATTTTCCTGCTGTAAACCCTCGACATGTTATCCACCTCTTTAAATCATCAATTTCATTGTCTTCCACAACAGAGCACAGCAAAATCACTCCTCTCACATCGCTCTCATATAAAATTAATCTGACAGCTGTCATATCGCTGAAGTACTGACCCCAGCTATCCCCCACAATGCATTGCAGTAAACAAGTGATGGCGTAGTTATGCTTGGGGGCTATTGAGCAGGATTATGATGATTTTCAGAGCATCAAGTCTAAATTAACTATTCACTTGATTTTAGCAACAGGCCATGCGCTGGTACTAGCTGATTTTTCACACAAAAAAAAGCAAGCTTCAAAGTCAGAAGCAGACAAAATTCATACAACAATAAGTAGAGTAAATATACAATAAAAACATATAATAAGACATGCACTGGCACCCACAGATGCAACTGAGTGGGTGATGCATTTCTTTAATATTTCCTCATGCTCTCTCAAACTGTACAAAGAATTCTGTAAGAATGTGAACTGAAATACAATAAGAAGTAAATTAACAAAGCCTAATTTTAATATAGCTTTTACCTACAGTGGTGCTTGAAAGTTTGTGAACCCTTTAGAATTTTCTATATTTCTGCATAAATATGACCTAAAACATCATCAGATTTTCACACAAGTCCTAAAAGTAGATAAAGAGAACCCAGTTAAACAAATGAGACAAAAATATTATATTTGCTCATTTATTTATTGAGGAAAATAATCCAATATTACATATCTGTGAGTGGCAAAAGTATGTGAACCTCTAGGATTAGCAGTTAATTTGAAGGTGAAATTAGAGTCAGGTGTTTTCAATCAATTGGATGACAATCACATGTGAGTGGGCACCCTGTTTTATTTAAAGAACAGGGATCTATCAAAGTCTGATCTTCACAACACATGTTTGTAGAAGTGTATCATATGAACAAGGGAGATTTCTGAGGACTTCAGAAAAAGCGTTGTTGATGCTCATCAGTCTGGAAAAGGTTACGAAACCATCGCTAAAGAGTTTGGACTCCACCAATCCACAGTCAGACAGATTGTTACCCTCCCCAGGAGTGGTCGACCAACAAAGATCACTCCAAGAGCAAGGTGTGTAATAGTCGGCGAGGTCACAAAGGATCCCAGGGTAACTTCTAAGCAACTGAAGGCCCCTCTCACATTGGCTAATGTTAATGTTCGTGAGTCAACCATCAGGAGAATGCTGAACAACAATGGTGTGCATGGCAGGGTTGCAAGGAGAAAGCCACTGGTCTCCAAAAAGAACATTGCTGCTTGTCTGCAGTTTGCTAAAGATCACGTGGACAAGCCAGAAGGCTATTGGAAAAATGTTTTGTGGACGGATGAGACCAAAATAGAACTTTTTGGTTTAAATGAGAAGCGTTATGTTTGGAGAAAGGAAAACACTGCATTCCAACACAAGAACCTTATCCCATCTGGGAAACATGATGGTGGTAGCATCATGGTTTGGGCCTGTTTTGCTGCATCTGGGCCAGGATGGCTTGCCATCATTGATGGAACAATGAATTCTGAATTACACCAGTAAATTTTAAAGGAAAATGTCAGGACATCTGTCCATGAACTGAATCTCAAGAGAAGGTGGGTCATGCAGCAAGACAATGCCCCTAAGCACACAAGTCATTCTGCCAAAGAATGGTTAAAGGAGAATAATGTTTTGGAATGGCCAAGTCAAAGTCCTGACCTTAATCCAATCGAAATGTTGTGGAAGGACCTGAAGCGAGCAGTTCATGTGAGGAAACCCACCAACATCCCAGAGTTGAAGCTGTTCTGTACAGAGGAATGGGCTAAAATTCCTCCAAGCCGGTGTGCAGGACTGATCAACAGTTACCGGAAACGTTTAGTTGCAGTTATTGCTGCACAAGGGGGTCACACCAGATACTGAATGCAAAGGTTCACATACTTTTGCCACTCACAGATATGTAATATTGGATCATTTTCCTCAATAAATAAATGACCAAGTATAATATTTTTGTCTCATTTGTTTAACTGGATTCTCTTTGTCTACTTTTAGGACTTTTGTGAAAATCTGATGATGTTTTAGGTCATATTTATGCAGAAATATAGAAAATTCTAAAGGGTCACAAACTTTCAAGCACCACTGTAAGAAGCGATTCATAAGCCCTTTTTAAAACTTTGAATAATTTCCAAATATTTTACTAATTAATAAATGGAAGCTGAAACAAGCCTGAAAAAAATTTCAGTAGCAAAATGACATACACTATATGGCCAAAATATGTGGCCACCTGACCACCACACCTTATTGAACATCCCATTCCAGATACAGACTGATTCCCCACTTTGCTGTTATAATAATCTCTACTCTTCTGGGAAGACTTTCCACTAGATTTTGGAGCATGGCTTTGGGAATTTGTTCATTCAGACACTAGAGCAGGGGTGTCAAACCTGATCCATAAAGGGCCTTGTGGCTGCAGGTTTTCATTCCAGCCATGCAGCAGCACACCTGACTTGGCTCATTCAATCAACTGAACTGTCTTCACACAGTCAAATACTTGCAGCCACACCCACCCTTGATTAAAGGGTGGGTGTGTCAGTTGATTGAATAAGCCAAATCAGGGTGCTGCTGCATGGCTGGAATGAAAACCTGCAGCCACACGGCCCTTTATGGATCAGGTTTGACACCCCTGCACTAGAGCATTAGTGAGGTCAGGCACTGATGTTGGGTGAGGGGGTCTGGGGTGCAGTCAGTGTTCCAGTTCATCCCAACGGTGGTCAGCAGGGTTGAGATCAGTGCTCTGTGCAGAGTTCTTCCACTCTGACCTTGAAAAACCATGTCTTCATGGAGCTCCATTTGTGCACAGTGGCATTGTCATGCTGGAACAGGATTGGGCCTCTTAGTTCCAGTGAAGTAATGGAAATTGTAATGCTACAGCACACACAGACATCCTATATACGTAATTGTGTGATTCAACTTTGTGACAACAGTTTGAGGAAGACCCACATATTGGTGCAATGGTCAGGTGTCCACAAACTGCTTGGCCATATAGTGTAGGTATCTGGCCAATTAGCGCAAAAGGCTTTTCACACAATTCTTGTAAAAAAAAAAACTGAAGATGCCCGAGTGTCAAGCATTTGGGCGTAAAAATAAGCCCAATCATTGAAGCAGTGAACACACACACAATCACACACACACACACACACAAGCAAACAGTGAGGACACTCACTCCATCACTGGTCACTCTGTGGGTTGTTGTGTTTTGTTTTGTTTTTTCCCCTGAACAATTACAATTTTCCTTGTATTTTTATGTGACATGCTTTTGTTTGTTTATATTCACTGAGAAAAATTATCTTTTTAGATGGTAGGAATTGTGTTGCTGTGGCAACATGATTGTTTACTAGTATCTGTGTCAGTACTGCATATGCGTTATCCAGCCAAGTGAGATTTAAACTTAATAAAAGAGAAGTCTGTTGATTCACAGATTTTGTTGCCAGTAAAAATCACATGGTGACAGAAAATTTCTTATTGTTAGGGTTTTGCTGGGATTCGAACCTGGTTCGTTGGTGTGATAATCCAGCAAACCCCCACTAGGCCACCAGGGGGATGACTCAAATGCAGAGGCGTGAGGCGGAAGTAGAAAAAGAATCAAAAGGTTTATTTAAACTATATACACTATATACAGGGCAAAACAAAAGACAAAAAAAAACCAAAGAGTATAATCCAAAAGAAAAGCAAAGTGCAAAAATTCAAAAGCTAAGAAGATCAAAAAACACAGTACAAAGGAAACTGGAGATAAACATAACAGCACAAAGACTCCGTGACAAGAGGACTGAACTCAGGGGTATAAATACACAAACTAATTAAGGACACAGGTGAAGATAATTAGGACTAACACAAACACAAAACACAGGAACAGTGGCGGCCTCTAGAGGCCAAAATAAACACGACATGAAAAGGAAATAACAGCGGCCTCTAGAGGCCAAAACAGTCCTAGTCCTAACAGGACCCCCCCCTCTAGGAGCGTCTCCTGACGTTCCCAGGGCGATCCGGATGGGCCGAATGGAAGTCCCGACATAGTTCTTTATCAAGGACATCCCGAGCAGGAACCCAGCAGCGCTCCTCAGGACCATAGCCCTCCCAGTCCACCAGATATTGCAACCCGCCGCGGACCCGGCGGGAGTCAAGCAGGCGATTCACAGTGAACACAGTCTGCCCCTGGAAGATGCGGGGGGGTGGGGGGTTCCTAGGGGCAGGGGCATACGTAGACGTCAGTACGGGCCGTAACAGGGAAACATGGAAAGTGGGGTTGATCCTCAGAGTCCGGGGCAACTGGAGCCGGTAGGAGACAGGGTTCACCCTGCGCACCACCTTGAAGGGGCCAATGTAGCGAGGAGCAAGCTTGCGGTTCTCCACCCGCAGTGGAAGGTCCTTAGTGGACAGCCAAACACGCTGCCCAGGGCGGAAAGCGTGTGCAGGTCTTCTATGGCGGTTGGCCTGAGTCTGGTTGGTTCTGGAGGTCTGTATGAGGGTCTTCCTGACCTTGCTCCAGGTCTTGCGACACCGTCTCACATATTGGTTGACCGAGGGCACCCCCGCGTCCTCCTCCTGGTCCGGGAACAGAGGTGGCTGGAACCCGAATTGGCACTGGAATGGCGACAGCTTGGTGGCCGATGACTGCAGGGTGTTGTGGGCGTACTCCGCCCATGGCAGCCAGGTGCTCCACGATGTCGGGTTATCCATAGCCAGGCCTCGCAGGGTGGTTTCCAGGTCCTGGTTGAGCCTCTCCGTCTGACCATTGGACTGTGGGTGAAACCCAGAGGAGAGGCTGGCAGTGGCTCCGATGACCTTGCAGAACCCGTGCCACACTCGGGAGGAGAACTGGGGCCCTCGGTCTGAGACGATGTCCTGTGGAAGACCAAAGACTCGGAAGACATGATTAAACAAAAGTTTCGCAGTTTCAAGAGCAGAGGGGAGTTTGCACAGTGGTATGAAGCGGCAGGCCTTGGAGAATCTGTCAACTAAGACCAAAATGACCGTGTTACCTTGTGACTCAGGGAGACCCGTGATAAAGTCGACTGCCACGTGGGACCAGGGACGCCGGGGAATGGTCAGAGGATGCAGGAGACCCTGGGGACGCTGTCGTGGGTTCTTGGTTCTGGTGCAAACCTCACAGGACAGGACAAATGACCTTACTTCCTTCTCCATGTTAGGCCACCAGAAGCGTCTTTTCAGGAAGTCCAGGGTCCTCCGAGCTCCCGGGTGGGCGGTGAGAGGGGAAGAGTGACCCCACTGGAGAACCTTGGCCCGGGCTTGATGTGGGACGTACAAGAGGCCTGGTGGCCCCGTCCCAGGACCGGGGTCCTGGCGTTGGGCTCGTCGGACAGCCTCCTCAATACCCCAGCGGACAGGGGCCACAATCCGGGACACAGGGATAATAGGCCCGACTTCATTCTCCCTGTTAGTGGCAGAGAACAGTCTGGACAGTGCGTCAGGTTTGGTGTTCTTGGAGCCGGGGCGGTATGAGAGGGTGAAGTCAAACCGACTGAAAAACAGGGCCCACCTAGCCTGTCGAGGGTTCAGTCTCTTGGCTTGCTGGAGGTACTCCAGGTTCTTGTGGTCAGTCCAAACCAGGAATGGATGTTGTGCTCCCTCCAGCCAGTGCCTCCACTCCTCAAGGGCCAGTTTGACCGCTAGCAGTTCTCGATCCCCCACATCGTACCGGGACTCAGCAGGACTCAGGCGGTGGGAGAAGTAAGCGCAGGGGTGCAGCTTTCCTTCCGAACGTTGAGAGAGCACCGCGCCGACACCACTGTCCGAGGCGTCCACCTCCACGATGAATGGTTGGGAGGTGTCCGGGAGAACCAGAATGGGTGCCGTGCAGAAGCGGTCCTTGAGGTCTTTGAACGCCTTTTCTGCCTGAGGAGACCAGCCATAAGATCCACCTGTCCCTTTGGTGAGGTCTGACATGGGTGCTGCCACAGAACTGAAGTTCCTGATGAACTTGCGGTAGAAGTTAGCGAATCCTAAGAACCGCTGAACCTCCTTAACGGACTTGGGAGTAGGCCAATCCCGGACGGCCAGGGTCTTGGCAGGGTCCATTTGGAGTTGGCCTGTCCGTACAATAAATCCCAGAAAGGAGACCTCGGGAACATGAAATTCGCATTTCTGGGCCTTGGCGAACAGATTGTTCTGTAGCAGCCTCTGGAGAACCTGGCGGACATGGTGGCGGTGCTCCTGCACGGTCTTGGAAAAGATAAGGATGTCGTCGAGGTAGACAAAAACGTATAGGTTAATCATGTCCCTTAAGACGTCGTTGATTAGGGCCTGAAAAACAGCTGGTGCGTTGGTGAGTCCGAAGGGCATCACCTGGTATTCGTAGTGCCCAGACGGGGTGTTAAAGGCAGTCTTCCACTCGTCTCCCTGTCGGATACGGATGAGGTGGTATGCGTTCCGTAGGTCCAACTTGGTGAAGACGGTGGCGCCTTGGAGCAGGTCGAAAGCTGTGGACATCAGCGGAAGGGGATATCGGTTGCGCACAGTGATCTTATTCAGGCCCCTGTAATCAATACATGGTCGGAGCCCCCCATCCTTCTTGCCGACAAAGAAGAAGCCGGCTCCAGCAGGTGAAGTGGAGGGTCGAATAAACCCAGAGACCAGGGCATCTTTGAGGTATTCCTCCATGGCCTTGCGTTCTGGCTGAGAGAGTGAAAACAGTCTGCCACGAGGAGGGGTAGTCCCAGGGAGCAAGTCGATGGCACAGTCGTAGGCCCGGTGCGGAGGAAGAACGGCGGCCCTGCTCTTGCTGAATACCTCCTTGAGATCCCAGTACTCTGTGGGAACTTGAGATAACTCGGTGAGATCAGGGGGCTCGGCAGGAGACACAGGAGAGCTAGAGAGCAGACAAGAGGCATGGCATGCAGGGCCCCATTCCACAACCTGGCTTGTTACCCAGTCTATGCGAGGGTTGTGGCGAGTAAGCCAAGGAAGGCCTAGAATAACTGGGAACTCAGGTGAAGGAATCAGGTGCAGGGATATTTCTTCCTTGTGACCTTGAGACTGGAGGAAAACTGGAGAAGTAACTTGGGTGACTCTTCCATCACCTAACGCTTGGCCATCGAGGGCAGACACAGACAGTGGGACTTCAAGAGGTGCAGTCGGAATATTGATGCTTTGGGCGAAGTGAATATCCATAAAGTTCCCAGCCGCCCCTGAGTCTATCAAAGCTTGACAAGAGTGGACAGACTCACCCCAGGAGATGGAGACCGGGATGTAGATTCCTTGGCCAGGGAGTCCGGGAGAGAGGGTAGGCCCCGTCACAACCCTCCCTCGGCTGGACGGGGCGGTCCTTTTCCCAAGAGTTCGGGACATGATGCTCGGAAGTGACCAGGCTTGCCACAGTAGATGCAGCACTTGTCCCTCCTTCTGCGCTCCCTCTCAGATGCGGAGAGGCGAGTACGACCCACTTGCATGGGTTCTGGACAGTCACTGAAGGAGGTAGACGGTCTCCAGGTAGAGGTAGGGAGGCTGGGGGGGCTCAAGGCTTGGTGGCGTTCTCTCATCCTGTTGTCCAGACGAATAGCATGTGAGATGAGGGTTTCGAGGTCACTTGGGCATCCAATAGAGGCCAGACCGTCCTTGATGGGGTCAGACAGACCATGGTGGAAGGCTGACACCAGGGCAGTCTCGTTCCATCCACTTACTGCTGCGAGTGTTCGGAACGAGATGGCGTAATCTGCGACGCTTCCTCCTTGCCGGATGGACATGAGCTTTCGGGCTGCGTCGGTACTGATGTCTGCCTGATCGAAGACCCGAAGCATCTCTTCAGAAAACAGCTGGAAATCAAAGCACTCAGGTCCCTGTCTTTGCCAGATAGCAGTAGCCCAGGCTCGCGCCTTACCAGCTAATAAGGTGATCACAAAGGCAATCTTGCGGCGATCCGTAGTGTAGGTGGTAGGCTGAAGCTCAAAGGTGAGTTGACACTGGGTAAGGAACTCTCGGCACTCACTGTGCTTGCCGTCATACCTCTGTGGTGCAGGAAGGCTGGGTTCGCGAGGTGAAGAAGGCAGCATTGCAGGAGGCACTGGAGCAGGAGTGGGAGCTGGATCAGGAGCAGGAACTGGATCAGGAGCAGGAGATGCAGGCAGAGATGTCAGCTGTGCCAGGGTTTTCCCAATTTGCTGAAGCAGTTCCTCGTGGCGAGCGAGGGCCTCACGTTGGCTGGTGAGCGTACGTCCATGAGCGTCCATGGTCGCTCCGAAGCGTGTCAAAGCTGCCATAATTCCCTGAAGGTTGGCCGGGTAGACAGTTGAAGCAGCCTCTGCTGAGTCGGTCATGACGGAGTCTTTCTGTTAGGGTTTTGCTGGGATTCGAACCTGGTTCGTTGGTGTGATAATCCAGCAAACCCCCACTAGGCCACCAGGGGGATGACTCAAATGCAGAGGCGTGAGGCGGAAGTAGAAAAAGAATCAAAAGGTTTATTTAAACTATATACACTATATACAGGGCAAAACAAAAGACAAAAAAAAACCAAAGAGTATAATCCAAAAGAAAAGCAAAGTGCAAAAATTCAAAAGCTAAGAAGATCAAAAAACACAGTACAAAGGAAACTGGAGATAAACATAACAGCACAAAGACTCCGTGACAAGAGGACTGAACTCAGGGGTATAAATACACAAACTAATTAAGGACACAGGTGAAGATAATTAGGACTAACACAAACACAAAACACAGGAACAGTGGCGGCCTCTAGAGGCCAAAATAAACACGACATGAAAAGGAAATAACAGCGGCCTCTAGAGGCCAAAACAGTCCTAGTCCTAACACTTATTAGATTTTTTAGAATTAGAAGCCTTTATTTGTCCCATATGCATTACAAACCTGGAAGTAGACTGTAGCTGAACTGGTGTACTGTGTTCACTTGTTTGGACGGAGGATTGCTGATGAACATATGGGCAGAGTGGTGAAATACAATCGCTCGTATTCAATCGGAATCTTGGCAACTTCCATAAATTCATCAAACATCTTTAAAGGTAGACTGCTTTTCAGATTTTTCAAGTGTAGGTCATAAAAAGAATTTTCCCTGACACCCAATTATTCTTTGTAGCGGGTATTGAGTGTGGGTGGAGCACAGAGGACGGCAGGACAGCGTTTGGAGGCAGACAAGGTGATTTATTCTTACAACTTTTCAGTCTAAAAATCTTAGTTATTCGTTTGTTTATTCACACACACACTCGTCTGGTCCCGGGTTGCGCTCCCTCTCCTCTCTCTCTGCCTCCTTAAATAGGGAGCGGTTACTGGGAAAACACACACACAAACACAGGTTAATTATCCTCAGGTGTCGCGATTCTGCCACTCACCTTCCCCGGCTCCACCCTCCTGTCACAGACCGGCGCTTGACCACGCCCCCGCTGCCACATACCCCCACCGCCCGACTCAGGCCGGGCGCTCGTCCGGCCGGCAGCCGACTCCCCCCCCCCTCGACGGGAGAGGAAGTCCGCCACGACCATCTGCGCCCCCGGCCTGTGGACCACCTTGAAGTTGAAGGGTTGGAGTGCCAGATACCAACGGGTGATCCGCGCGTTGGCATCCTTCATGCGGTGGAGCCACTGGAGGGGCGCGTGGTCCGAACAGAGAGTGAAAGAGCGCCCCAGCAGGTAGTAACGGAGGGCGAGGACCGCCCACTTAATCGCCAGGCACTCTTTTTCAATGGTGCTGTAGCGCCCCTCACGCACCGACAGCTTCCGGCTGATATACAGGACCGGGCGGTCCTCCCCCTCCACCTGCTGGGACAAAACGGCCCCCAGCCCTCTGTCCGACGCATCGGTCTGCAACACAAAAGGGAGAGAGAAGTCAGGGGAGTGTAAAAGTGGCCCCCCACACAGTGCAGCCTTTACCTCAGAGAAAGCCCGCTGGCACTGCTCCGTCCACTGGACCGGATCTGGCGCCCCCTTTTTAGTGAGGTCAGTCAGCGGGCTGGTGACGTCCGAATAATTAGGTATAAACCTACGATAGTAGCCAGCCAGCCCCAGGAACTGCCTCACCCCCTTTTTGGTCTTGGGCCTCGGGCAGGCCGCAATCGCTGCCGTCTTATTAATTTGGGGACGCACCTGCCCGTTGCCCAAGTGGAAGCCCAGATACCGTACTTCCACCCGCCCAATCGCACACTTCTTCGGGTTGGCAGTGAGTCCCGCCCGCCTCAGCGACCTAAGGACGGCCCTCAGGTGTTGTAGGTGCCGCTGCCAATCATTACTATAAATGATGATATCATCTAGGTAAGCGGCGGCATAGGTGGCGTGGGGCCGGAGGACCCTGTCCATCAGCCGCTGAAATGTAGCGGGCGCCCCAAACAGCCCAAAAGGAAGTGTGACGAACTGGTGTAAGCCGAACGGTGTGGAAAAGGCCGTTTTTTCCCGGGATAATGGAGTCAAGGGGATCTGCCAATATCCCTTCGTCAAATCCAGTGTCGAGTAAAAGCGAGCCGTGCCTAGTCGATCGAGCAGCTCATCAAGACGAGGCATTGGGTACGCATCAAATTTAGACACCGCGTTGACTTTTCTATAGTCCACACAGAACCGGACCGAGCCGTCGGCCTTGGGAACCAAGACCACCGGGCTGCTCCAGTCACTGTGGGACTCCTCGACGATGCCCATTTCGAGCATGGCCTGAAGTTCTTCCCGAACCACCTTTTTTTTGTGTTCGGGTAATCTATAAGGACGGCTCCGCACTACCACCCCCGGGGGCGTCTCTATGTGGTGTTCTATGAGGTTAGTGCGACCGGGCAGGGGCGAGAACACATCCGAAAACTCGGCCTGCAACTGGGCGACCTCCGTGAGTTGGGTCGGGGAGAGGTGGTCTCCACAGGGGACCGGAGAGGTACGCGATGCCAATGACCCTTTTTGGACCTCCGGCCCCAGCTCCGCCTTCTCCGGAACTACCGACACCAACGCCACGGGGACCTCCTCGTTCCAAAGTTTCAGCAGATTGAGGTGGTAGATCTGTAGCGCCCCCTCCCTGTCCGTTCGTCTAACCTCATAGTCGACGTCCCCGACTCGCCGTGTGACCTCAAAGGGTCCTTGCCACTTGGCGATTAATTTGGAGCTCGACGTGGGCAACAGGACGAGTACCTTATCTCCCGGAGTGAACTCTCTAAGGCGCGTGCCCTTGTTGTACAGGCGGGTTTGCCGTTCCTGGGCCTGCCGCAAATTCTCCTGAGTTAGGTGGGTGAGCGTGTGGAGTTTTGCACGCAGATCCATAACGTACTGAATTTCGTTTTTGCTCTGTGAAGGTCCCTCCTCCCAATTTTCCCGCAGTACATCTAAGATGCCGCGCGGCTTACGCCCATATAATAATTCAAACGGGGAGAACCCCGTGGAGGCTTGGGGGACCTCTCGCACTGCAAACAACAAGGGTTCGAGCCACTTATCCCAGTTACGTGCGTCCTCACTTACGAATTTTTTGATAATATTCTTGAGGGTGCGGTTGAACCGTTCAACTAAACCGTCCGTCTGTGGGTGATAAACGCTGGTGCGGATCGGCTTAATACCCAGTAGCCCATACAGTTCGCTCAGTGTTCGTGACATAAACGAGGTGCCTTGGTCAGTCAGAATCTCTTTCGGGATTCCAACCCGGGAGATGACGTGGAAGAGGGCCTCCGCAATACTGCGTGCTGAGATATTGCGAAGAGGCACCGCTTCCGGGTATCGCGTTGCATAGTCCACCAGAACCAATATAAAGCGGTACCCTCGTGTTGACCGATCTAATGGCCCGACGAGATCCATCCCAATCCTTTCGAATGGGGTCTCGATTAATGGTAGGGGGCGCAAGGGCGCTTTTGGAATGGCCGCTGGATTTACTAACTGGCATTCGCGGCACGCCGTACACCACTTACGGACGTCGCCGCGAATCCCCGGCCAATAGAACCGGGCCATTATCCGGGCGAGTGTCTTATCCTGCCCGAGGTGTCCAGCCATGGGATTAAAGTGAGCCGCCTGAAATACCAATTCCCGGCGGCTCTTTGGAATTAGCAATTGGGTGACTCGCTCTTTCGTCTGAGTGTCCTGCGTCACTCGGTATAACCTATCCTTCAAAATGGCAAAATAGGGGAAGGACGGGGTGGCGCCCGGCGGGAGCGTCTGACCATCGATTACTCTCACTTGGTCAAACGCGTGTCGCAGAGTCTCGTCTCGCGATTGTTCCAGTGGGAAATCCGCGAGGGATTCCCCAATAGAAAGAGGAGGGGCCGGTGGCTCCTCACTCTGTCGCGGAGATGACGTAGACGGCTCTGCGACCGCAGCTCCAGCCAAAGCGACACCGGGACCCTCCCCTGTTAACCGGCAGGACCCACTCTTTATTAGGCGTGCCATTAAACCCCGAAATCCCGGCCAATCTGTTAGGACTAGGACTGTTTTGGCCTCTAGAGGCCGCTGTTATTTCCTTTTCATGTCGTGTTTATTTTGGCCTCTAGAGGCCGCCTCTGTTCCTGTGTCTTGTGTTTGTGTTAATTGCCTAATTATCTTCACCTGTGTCCTTAATTAGTTTGTCTATTTATACCCCTGAGTTCAGTCCTCTTGTCACGGAGTCTTTGTGCTGTTATGTTTATCTCCAGTTTCCTTTGTACTGTGTTTTTTGATCTTCTTAGCTTTTGAATTTTTGCACTTTGCTTTTCTTTTGGATTATACTCTTTGGTTTTTTTTTTGTCTTTTGTTTTGCCCTGTATATAGTGTATATAGTTTAAATAAACCTTTTGATTCTTTTTCTACTTCCGCCTCACGCCTCTGCATTTGAGTCATCCCCCTGGTGGCCTAGTGGGGGTTTGCTGGATTATCACACCAACGAACCAGGTTCGAATCCCAGCAAAACCCTAACAGAAAGACTCCGTCATGACCGACTCAGCAGAGGCTGCTTCAACTGTCTACCCGGCCAACCTTCAGGGAATTATGGCAGCTTTGACACGCTTCGGAGCGACCATGGACGCTCATGGACGTACGCTCACCAGCCAACGTGAGGCCCTCGCTCGCCACGAGGAACTGCTTCAGCAAATTGGGAAAACCCTGGCACAGCTGACATCTCTGCCTGCATCTCCTGCTCCTGATCCAGTTCCTGCTCCTGATCCAGCTCCCACTCCTGCTCCAGTGCCTCCTGCCATGCTGCCTTCCTCACCTCGCGAACCCAGCCTTCCTGCACCACAGAGGTATGACGGCAAGCACAGTGAGTGCCGAGAGTTCCTTACCCAGTGTCAACTCACCTTTGAGCTTCAGCCTACCACCTACACTACGGATCGCCGCAAGATTGCCTTTGTGATCACCTTATTAGCTGGTAAGGCGCGAGCCTGGGCTACTGCTATCTGGCAAAGACAGGGACCTGAGTGCTTTGATTTCCAGCTGTTTTCTGAAGAGATGCTTCGGGTCTTCGATCAGGCAGACATCAGTACCGACGCAGCCCGAAAGCTCATGTCCATCCGGCAAGGAGGAAGCGTCGCAGATTACGCCATCTCGTTCCGAACACTCGCAGCAGTAAGTGGATGGAACGAGACTGCCCTGGTGTCAGCCTTCCACCATGGTCTGTCTGACCCCATCAAGGACGGTCTGGCCTCTATTGGATGCCCAAGTGACCTCGAAACCCTCATCTCACATGCTATTCGTCTGGACAACAGGATGAGAGAACGCCACCAAGCCTTGAGCCCCCCCAGCCTCCCTACCTCTACCTGGAGACCGTCTACCTCCTTCAGTGACTGTCCAGAACCCATGCAAGTGGGTCGTACTCGCCTCTCCGCATCTGAGAGGGAGCGCAGAAGGAGGGACAAGTGCTGCATCTACTGTGGCAAGCCTGGTCACTTCCGAGCATCATGTCCCGAACTCTTGGGAAAAGGACCGCCCCGTCCAGCCGAGGGAGGGTTGTGACGGGGCCTACCCTCTCTCCCGGACTCCCTGGCCAAGGAATCTACATCCCGGTCTCCATCTCCTGGGGTGAGTCTGTCCACTCTTGTCAAGCTTTGATAGACTCAGGGGCGGCTGGGAACTTTATGGATATTCACTTCGCCCAAAGCATCAATATTCCGACTGCACCTCTTGAAGTCCCACTGTCTGTGTCTGCCCTCGATGGCCAAGCGTTAGGTGATGGAAGAGTCACCCAAGTTACTTCTCCAGTTTTCCTCCAGTCTCAAGGTCACAAGGAAGAAATATCCCTGCACCTGATTCCTTCACCTGAGTTCCCAGTTATTCTAGGCCTTCCTTGGCTTACTCGCCACAACCCTCGCATAGACTGGGTAACAAGCCAGGTTGTGGAATGGGGCCCTGCATGCCATGCCTCTTGTCTGCTCTCTAGCTCTCCTGTGTCTCCTGCCGAGCCCCCTGATCTCACCGAGTTATCTCAAGTTCCCACAGAGTACTGGGATCTCAAGGAGGTATTCAGCAAGAGCAGGGCCGCCGTTCTTCCTCCGCACCGGGCCTACGACTGTGCCATCGACTTGCTCCCTGGGACTACCCCTCCTCGTGGCAGACTGTTTTCACTCTCTCAGCCAGAACGCAAGGCCATGGAGGAATACCTCAAAGATGCCCTGGTCTCTGGGTTTATTCGACCCTCCACTTCACCTGCTGGAGCCGGCTTCTTCTTTGTCGGCAAGAAGGATGGGGGGCTCCGACCATGTATTGATTACAGGGGCCTGAATAAGATCACTGTGCGCAACCGATATCCCCTTCCGCTGATGTCCACAGCTTTCGACCTGCTCCAAGGCGCCACCGTCTTCACCAAGTTGGACCTACGGAACGCATACCACCTCATCCGTATCCGACAGGGAGACGAGTGGAAGACTGCCTTTAACACCCCGTCTGGGCACTACGAATACCAGGTGATGCCCTTCGGACTCACCAACGCACCAGCTGTTTTTCAGGCCCTAATCAACGACGTCTTAAGGGACATGATTAACCTATACGTTTTTGTCTACCTCGACGACATCCTTATCTTTTCCAAGACCGTGCAGGAGCACCGCCACCATGTCCGCCAGGTTCTCCAGAGGCTGCTACAGAACAATCTGTTCGCCAAGGCCCAGAAATGCGAATTTCATGTTCCCGAGGTCTCCTTTCTGGGATTTATTGTACGGACAGGCCAACTCCAAATGGACCCTGCCAAGACCCTGGCCGTCCGGGATTGGCCTACTCCCAAGTCCGTTAAGGAGGTTCAGCGGTTCTTAGGATTCGCTAACTTCTACCGCAAGTTCATCAGGAACTTCAGTTCTGTGGCAGCACCCATGTCAGACCTCACCAAAGGGACAGGTGGATCTTATGGCTGGTCTCCTCAGGCAGAAAAGGCGTTCAAAGACCTCAAGGACCGCTTCTGCACGGCACCCATTCTGGTTCTCCCGGACACCTCCCAACCATTCATCGTGGAGGTGGACGCCTCGGACAGTGGTGTCGGCGCGGTGCTCTCTCAACGTTCGGAAGGAAAGCTGCACCCCTGCGCTTACTTCTCCCACCGCCTGAGTCCTGCTGAGTCCCGGTACGATGTGGGGGATCGAGAACTGCTAGCGGTCAAACTGGCCCTTGAGGAGTGGAGGCACTGGCTGGAGGGAGCACAACATCCATTCCTGGTTTGGACTGACCACAAGAACCTGGAGTACCTCCAGCAAGCCAAGAGACTGAACCCTCGACAGGCTAGGTGGGCCCTGTTTTTCAGTCGGTTTGACTTCACCCTCTCATACCGCCCCGGCTCCAAGAACACCAAACCTGACGCACTGTCCAGACTGTTCTCTGCCACTAACAGGGAGAATGAAGTCGGGCCTATTATCCCTGTGTCCCGGATTGTGGCCCCTGTCCGCTGGGGTATTGAGGAGGCTGTCCGACGAGCCCAACGCCAGGACCCCGGTCCTGGGACGGGGCCACCAGGCCTCTTGTACGTCCCACATCAAGCCCGGGCCAAGGTTCTCCAGTGGGGTCACTCTTCCCCTCTCACCGCCCACCCGGGAGCTCGGAGGACCCTGGACTTCCTGAAAAGACGCTTCTGGTGGCCTAACATGGAGAAGGAAGTAAGGTCATTTGTCCTGTCCTGTGAGGTTTGCACCAGAACCAAGAACCCACGACAGCGTCCCCAGGGTCTCCTGCATCCTCTGACCATTCCCCGGCGTCCCTGGTCCCACGTGGCAGTCGACTTTATCACGGGTCTCCCTGAGTCACAAGGTAACACGGTCATTTTGGTCTTAGTTGACAGATTCTCCAAGGCCTGCCGCTTCATACCACTGTGCAAACTCCCCTCTGCTCTTGAAACTGCGAAACTTTTGTTTAATCATGTCTTCCGAGTCTTTGGTCTTCCACAGGACATCGTCTCAGACCGAGGGCCCCAGTTCTCCTCCCGAGTGTGGCACGGGTTCTGCAAGGTCATCGGAGCCACTGCCAGCCTCTCCTCTGGGTTTCACCCACAGTCCAATGGTCAGACGGAGAGGCTCAACCAGGACCTGGAAACCACCCTGCGAGGCCTGGCTATGGATAACCCGACATCGTGGAGCACCTGGCTGCCATGGGCGGAGTACGCCCACAACACCCTGCAGTCATCGGCCACCAAGCTGTCGCCATTCCAGTGCCAATTCGGGTTCCAGCCACCTCTGTTCCCGGACCAGGAGGAGGACGCGGGGGTGCCCTCGGTCAACCAATATGTGAGACGGTGTCGCAAGACCTGGAGCAAGGTCAGGAAGACCCTCATACAGACCTCCAGAACCAACCAGACTCAGGCCAACCGCCATAGAAGACCTGCACACGCTTTCCGCCCTGGGCAGCGTGTTTGGCTGTCCACTAAGGACCTTCCACTGCGGGTGGAGAACCGCAAGCTTGCTCCTCGCTACATTGGCCCCTTCAAGGTGGTGCGCAGGGTGAACCCTGTCTCCTACCGGCTCCAGTTGCCCCGGACTCTGAGGATCAACCCCACTTTCCATGTTTCCCTGTTACGGCCTGTACTGACGTCTACGTATGCCCCTGCCCCTAGGAACCCCCCACCCCCCCGCATCTTCCAGGGGCAGACTGTGTTCACTGTGAATCGCCTGCTTGACTCCCGCCGGGTCCGCGGCGGGTTGCAATATCTGGTGGACTGGGAGGGCTATGGTCCTGAGGAGCGCTGCTGGGTTCCTGCTCGGGATGTCCTTGATAAAGAACTATGTCGGGACTTCCATTCGGCCCATCCGGATCGCCCTGGGAACGTCAGGAGACGCTCCTAGAGGGGGGGGTCCTGTTAGGACTAGGACTGTTTTGGCCTCTAGAGGCCGCTGTTATTTCCTTTTCATGTCGTGTTTATTTTGGCCTCTAGAGGCCGCCTCTGTTCCTGTGTCTTGTGTTTGTGTTAATTGCCTAATTATCTTCACCTGTGTCCTTAATTAGTTTGTCTATTTATACCCCTGAGTTCAGTCCTCTTGTCACGGAGTCTTTGTGCTGTTATGTTTATCTCCAGTTTCCTTTGTACTGTGTTTTTTGATCTTCTTAGCTTTTGAATTTTTGCACTTTGCTTTTCTTTTGGATTATACTCTTTGGGTTTTTTTTTTGTCTTTTGTTTTGCCCTGTATATAGTGTATATAGTTTAAATAAACCTTTTGATTCTTTTTCTACTTCCGCCTCACGCCTCTGCATTTGAGTCATCCCCCTGGTGGCCTAGTGGGGGTTTGCTGGATTATCACACCAACGAACCAGGTTCGAATCCCAGCAAAACCCTAACACAATCAGTCCCCAAGATCAAAGAGTGGGTAAGGCGAGGATTAACCGCCGCCTTCACTATCGATTTCTCCCCTCTGAAATGTATGTGGACCGACACCAACGGGTAGCTGTGAATATCCCCGTGCACACACAACACCTTCACCCCTTGTGCTCCCCCCAATGCCTCGCCTTGCACCAGGCTTTGGCGGATTGAGGTCTGATTGCAACCTGAATCCACCAACGCCTGGTATGTAGCCCCTTGTACACTTACCGGTATGCGATACGCTCCGGCCCGATCGAGGGCAGCCTCTGGCGCGTCGGGGATCCGCACCACCGCCCCCACTTCCATCGCTGCACACTGTTGCTGCAGGTGGCCCGGATCCCCGCAGCGCCAGCAAACCGGCCCGGGCCTTCCCTCTGCAGCTGTGTTCTGGGGCTCACTCACCTGAGGGGGGGGAGAGACAGACACAGAAGGGAGAAACGGGAGGGCACCACGGGGGCGGCGGGCCGGCTGGGGTGGAGCCGGCCCCCGCCTCCGCGGTGGGGGAATGGGGCAAGGACGGGACACGGGAGGAGGGGGGGGAGAAAGAGAGAGAGAAGAGGAGAAAGAAGATGCTGTCGTCCGCTGTCCTGCTGCAGGAACAGCCGCCAGATGATCCTCCGCCAGTCCCACGGCCTGATCCAGCGACGCCGGGCGGTGGCACTGGACCCACTCCGCGGTTCCAGCTGGTAAGCGGGCGATGAACTGCTCCAGCGCCACCTGGTCGATGATTCCCTCGGCGTCGCGATCTTCGGCCCTCAGCCACCGCCAGCAGGCGTCCCGGAGCTGCTGGCCGAACGCGAACGGGCTGCCGACTTCCTCCATCCGCAGCGCGCGGAAGCGCTGGCGCTGCTGCTCCGGCGTGCGCCCCACGCGCTGGAGGACAGCCCGGCGAAGGTCGGCGTAGGCCAGCCTGCGATCGGCGGGGAGCTGTAGCGCGGCCAGCTGCGCCTCTCCCGTCAGGAGGGGAAGGAGGCGCGCCGCGCGCTGCTCCATCGGCCACCCCGAGGCTTCGGCGACCTGTTCGAACAATGTGATAAAAGCCTCGGGGTCGTCCTGCGGGCCCATCTTGGTCACGGTGAGGGGAGACGGGCCCGCAGCCGGGGCGCTGGTGGACCCCGCCGACGCGAGGAGACGCCGGAACGCCTCTCGATCTTCCTGCTGGGCCAGCACCAGGGCTTCGAAGCGGCGCTCCTGCTCCTTTCGGAGCGTGACAAGTGCCTGGTGCTGGCTCTGCTGAGCCGTGGCGAGGGCGTGGACCAAGTCCGTGAACGGGGAGGATTCCATGGGGCTGCTGTGTTGGTGCTCCACCTGTTCCCGGGTTTCGGCACCACTGTAGCGGGTATTGAGTGTGGGTGGAGCACAGAGGACGGCAGGACAGCGTTTGGAGGCAGACAAGGTGATTTATTCTTACAACTTTTCAGTCTAAAAATCTTAGTTATTCGTTTGTTTATTCACACACACACTCGTCTGGTCCCGGGTTGCGCTCCCTCTCCTCTCTCTCTGCCTCCTTAAATAGGGAGCGGTTACTGGGAAAACACACACACAAACACAGGTTAATTATCCTCAGGTGTCGCGATTCTGCCACTCACCTTCCCCGGCTCCACCCTCCTGTCACAGACCGGCGCTTGACCACGCCCCCGCTGCCACATTCTTGTTTAGTAGACCGAAAGCTACTGAATTCGAATCACAGACTTCCAATTTTACTAGTTTTTTTTTTTTTAATAGAAAAAAAAACTGTTTTTGGCTGCTTCATCATGACCCAATTCAAGATGCTACGTCATGCATCACGTGGTGGGCTTTCCCCGTTCACACAAGGCATTATGGGATAAAAATTTGAAACAGAAGAGAAAAATGTTGGACGCGAATGAAACGTGAAAGACCGACTACAGTAATGGAAAGTGAGAAGAAAAGACGTTGTGTTGCAAAGGAAAGGGAACACAGGACCAAACTAATAAATATCGGCGGTCAGTGAGCACCTCGGTGTGATCAGCTGTTCGTTTAGCGACAGAATGATGTACGGTAACTGTCAGTGCACGGTCAAGATAAACCTGTAGATGGCAGTAATGCAACACTGGATGCCAGCTGCTGTAAAACCCAAAAGAAGAAGAAGAAGGTTAACCTGCACATGCGCACTCAGACTTCCTCTGTCTGCCCGAAGTGAATGATTTCATGCACCTTATTTGCTCAAGAATCCCCTAAAATTGAATAACTTCCCAGCCACAGAATGGCCTGATATGTTGTGAGATATTGGAGAAATAAACATATATCACAATGACCAAATTTCAGAGGGAACTAAATTTCACTGATTTTATGAAATCGAAAGGCCGTCTAGCTTTAAACATGATCAGTAGGTATTTATAATAAAGATTAAATGTTCTTAGAACTGGGTGGCACAGTGGTGTAGTGGTTAGCACTGTTGCCTCACAGCAAGAAGGTCCTGGGTTCGAGCCCAGCGGCCGACAAGAGCCTTTCTGTGTGGAGTTTGCATGTTCTCCCCGTGTCTGCATGGGTTTCCTCTGGGTGCTCCGGTTTCCCCCACAGTCCAAAGATATGCAGGTTAGGCTAATTGGTGGCTCTAAATTGACCGTAGGTGTAAATGTGAGTGTGAATGGTTGTTTGTCTCTGTGTCAGCCCTGTGATAACTTGGCAACTTGTCCAGAGTGTACCCTGCCTCTCGCCCATAGTCAGCTGGGATAGGTTCCAGCTTGCCTGCGACCTATCAGGATAAGCGGCTACAAATAATGGATGGATGGGTGTTCTTAGAACTTGTACGAAAGGAATTTAGAGTTGTGCTAAATGACTTAAGATTTGTGTGAAAAGATGCTTGTTTGTGCTAAATCACTGTAAACCATAGTGTATCGGCATCGTACTGACAGGTTTTCCTTTTGTGTATAGTGCCCAGTATCCTGCAGATTTGATTTCACTCAATGTTGAATCCTATTCATCGTGCCATTATTACAGAACTGATGATAATTGGAAAGTTTTCTTTGACTGTACACTTGATTCTTATCTCAAAGGAATGTGTCTTTCTGTAAATCTCTTTAAATCAATTATCACTCTGTCAAGCAAAGTTTCAGATGAATTTTACCACATTTTTGAGACAATGCACTGTTTTATTTAACAGTATATGCCCACATTTTAATATATGATTGCCCCAAATTTAATCTAATAACATACCCACAAGTATTATCACATGTGATCATAAGTGGGAAATGAGCCATGATCTCTCTGGGTGCTTAGTGACAAAGTAGACCTTAAGGTTTTCTAATAGACTTTTCCTAAACATATATAGATGTTAAAAGAATAAAGTCTCTCTATATGATGCTATATTTTCAGTTCTAAATGGAGTGTGGCCATACCATCTGCATTTGATTAGAGTTGTCTTGTTCTATTTTAAACCCCCTGTCTTATCATTAAGATTCTCCATCTGCTTTTGTTTATTACTGTCTGGCACTCACACATTGGGCTCTGCTGGAATTACTCTACTTTGCTAATGATGTCTTCTCTAATCTCTAAAAGCTCATGTGTGGGTAGTGTAATAATTTACAATGCATAGAAGGTAAATCAAACATGAAAGCAATATTTCTATACTTTGATTGTATTGTTACAAAACTGGAGTGATGGAACAGGCGGAATACGGTTGCAGCTTTAGAAAACAGAGAGAGATTAATTACAAAAAAAAACAAAACAGCCTGCCTCATCCTGAATATTCCTAGTCTGGTGTATTATGTGTGTATTGCCTTAATGAGGCATTGAAACAATGAGTCATTTGGTCTGTTGTCATTGAAGCAGCACAGTGGTGTAGTGTAGTACTGTCGCCTCATGGCAAGAAGGTTCTGGGATTGAGTCCAGTGGCCAATGGGGGCCTTTCGGTGTGGAGTTTGCATGTCTGTGTGGGTTTCCTCCGGGTGCTCCGGTTTCCCCAACAGTCCAAAGACATGCCGTTAGGTTAACATGGGGCACCCATGGCTGAAGTGCCCTTGAGCGAGGCAACTAACCCCCAACTGCTCCCTCGGCGTTGCAGCATAGCTGTCCACTGCTCTGGGTATGTGTGTGCTTATTGCTCACTTGTGTGTGTGTGTGTGTGTGTGTGTGTGTGCATGCATCTGTTCACTGCTTCAGATGGGTTAAATGCAGAGGACAATTTCACTGTGCCTGAATGTGCATGTGAAAAATAAAGGCTTCTTCTTCTTCTCTTCTTATTATTATTTCATACTGCAATTTCTGTGCCTTGTATTTTTTTTCTTTAAAGATCTTCAAAATGACTCATTTCTTTAAAAAAGTAATCACATTTTCCTGGCCTTGCGCTTCATATCACATTATTATTATTACCTTTTAGTTTTCAGTTCCCTTTCAGGGCAGCTCTTTTTTTTCATGTTTTGTATTTTATACGTATCAATGGGTACTTATCAAGCTTATTGAGACATGTTGAATGTTTTTATTCATTTTTTCCCCATTTCTGCCTGCTTCATGGCAACATAAAATTATTTACTCAAACTGGAACTCACTGATAAACACAGACATGTGCGCACACACAGAGGGAGAGAGAGAGAGAGAGATGTGAACACAAAATGCGTTCATTATATGAAATCAGTATTGATGGTTGATATACAGTGGGGCAAAAAAGTATTTAGTCAGTCACCAATTGTGCAAGTTCTCCCACTTAAAAAGATGAGAGAGGCCTGTAATTTTCATCATAGGTATACCTCAACTATGAGAGACAAAATGAGAAAAAAAAATCCAGAAAATCACATTGTCTGATTTTTAAAGAATTTATTTGCAAATTATGGTGGAAAATAAGTATTTGGTCAATAACAAAAGTTCATCTCAATATTTTGTTATATACCCTTTGTTGGCAATGACAGAGGTCAAACGTTTTCTGTAAGTCTTCACAAGGTTTTCACACACTGTTGCTGGTATTTTGGCCCATTCCTCCATGCAGATCTCCTCTAGAGCAGTGATGTTTTGGGGCTGTCACTGGGAAACACGGACTTTCAACTCCCTCCAAAGATTTTCTATGGGGTTGAGATCTGGAGACTGGCTTGGCCACTCCAGGGCCTTGAAATGCTTCTTATGAAGCCACTCCTTCGTTGCCCGGGTGGTGTGTTTGGGATCATTGTCATGCTGAAAGACCCAGCCACATTTCATCTTCAATGCCCTTGCTGATGGAAGGAGGTTTTCACTCAAAATCTCACGATACATGGCCCCATTCATTCTTTCCTTTACACAGATCAGTCGTCCTGGTCCCTTTGCAGAAAAACAGCCCCAGAGCATGATGTTTCCACCCCCATGCTTCACAGTAGGTATGGTGTTCTTTGGATGCAACTCAGCATTCTTTCTCCTCCAAACATGACAAGTTGAGTTTTTACCAAAAAGTTCTATTTTGGTTTCATCTGACCATATGACATTCTCCCAATCCTCTTCTGGATCATCCAAATGCTCTCTAGCAAACTTCAGACGGGCCTGGACATGTACTGGCTTAAGCAGGGGGACATGTCTGGCACTGCAGGATTTGAGTCCCTGGTGGCGTAGTGTGTTACTGATGGTAGCCTTTGTTACTTTGGTCTCAGCTCTCTGCAGGTCATTCACTATGTCCCCCCATGTGGTTCAGGGATTTTTGCTCACCGTTCTTGTGATCATTTTGACCCCACGGGGTGAGATCTTGCGTGGAGCCCCAGATCAAGGGAGATTATCAGTGGTCTTGTATGTCTTCCATTTTCTAATAATTGCTCCCACAGTTGATTTCTTCACACCAAGCTGCTTACCTATTGCAGATTCAGTCTTCCCAGCCTGGTGCAGGTCTACAATTTTGTTTCTGGTGTCCTTTGACAGCTCTTTGGTCTTGGCCATAGTGGAGTTTGGAGTGTGACTGTTTGAGGTTGTGGACAGGTGTCTTTTATACTGATAATGAGTTCAAACAGGTGCCATTAATACAGGTAACGAGTGGAGGACAGAGGAGCCTCTTAAAGAAGAAGTTACAGGTCTGTGAGAGACAGAAATCTTGCTTGTTTGTAGGTGACCAAATACTTATTTTACCGAGGAATTTACCAATTAATTCATTAAAAATCCTACAATGTGATTTCCTGGATTCTTTCCCCCCATTCTGTCTCTCATAGTTGAAGTGTACCTATGATGAAAATTACAGGCCTCTCTCATCTTTTTAAGTGGGAGAACTTGCACAATTGGTGGCTGACTAAATACTTTTTTGCCCCACTGTATCTGTATTATTGTCTGAAAAAGTTTGATTTCTCTTTAACCCATTCATGTTAAGCTTCATACTCATAGTGAATATCTCTGATTTGAATAAAGAATGGCCTGGAGTCCAAGAGAGCAAAATTATCTTTTATCTGACTGTGTTCAGATCAGGAAAGTCAGATTTAAGATAACATTATGCACAGTTTACATAAAAAATATTTAGTTTCTCATCAAAATGTGATTTTATTGTTTATATTAAATTTTATTTGTTTCTAATTACATCCCCATTCCCAAAAACAGAAATTTCTCCGGATTCTCTGAATCTTTTAATGAAATTATGTACCATAGATGATGTGATCCCCAAATTCTTTGCAATTTTACATTGAGGAACGTTATTCTTAAATTGTTGCACTGTTTGCCCATGCAGTCTTTCACAGAGCGGTGAACCCCGCCCCATCTTTACTTTTGAGAGACTCTGCCTCTCTGGGATGCTCATGTTACTTACCTGTTGCCAATTAACCAAATTAGTCGAGGACCTGGCTTAGACATGTATGCACATAATTTAGGAGAGGATAACTCAACTGTTAAAGGCTAATTTAACCTCAAGGAATAACTTGGGATGTGTGCCTCGCCATCCAGGGTGAACAGCCTGAAAAATTAACAATCCGAGATGGTATTACAGTATTATTATTGTGTTACTCTTCATGTTCCTGACCCTGGTTTATGTGACACATAAACAGTAATAATGTGATGTTAAAAGTTGTATTGGTGGCTTTTAAACATTTACTGTAGCCTCTCAAGATATTGCTGCCTACTAAAGTAATAAGTTTTGTTTTGTATTTTTCACTTTAACCTAACGTTCCATTGATCATAATAGTATGACTGAAAATACAATTTCTTCATATTAATCAAACGCTTGCTTTCTTATACTCTCCTAAATTATGTGCATAGGTCTCCCAATTCCATGATTTCATGTTTGAGGTAGGGTTATTCTGGTTTTCTCATGTTTTCTGTGAAACTCCAATTTTGGCCAATTTTTTGGTGTTTTTTCTTTTTGTTTTGTTTTGTTTTGTTTTGTTTTTTTAGTCTAGTCAAGTCAACTTTATTGTCAAATATGCTATACATGCTCAACATACAGCACAGATGAAATTTCAGTCCTCTCTGACCCACAGTGCAAACAGGCAATGCAATAAATAAAAATAAAAATAGAATAATTGAAAAAAAACAAACAAACAATATAACCAGTATAAACACTCTAGATAGGAACTAGACATAGACTAAACACTCAGACAAACAATATAACCAGTATAAATAAACAGTATAAACACTAGATAAGAAGAACTAGACATAGACTAAACACTCAAACAATATAAACAGTGTAAACACTAGACAAGAACTAGACAAAGACTAAACACTCAACAGACAATATAAACAGTATAAACACTTTTTACCTTGCCCTTAACCATAGCTTGTTCCTGTTTCCTTTAATCATGAAAAAGATGTCACTAATGGATTCCCCATACCCAAAAACCCATAAAATGAGGTATTGCACATACTTCTGTGAAGAGTGGTTAAAAAATTGATATTTTCAATATGGCTACCGGCATCTTGGATTGGTAATTTTCGGCCTGTTCGCCCTGGATAGCGATTTTGGCACACATCCCAAGTTGTTCCTTGGGTTCAAGTTAGACTATAACAGTTGAGTTATCCTCTCCTAAATTATGTGCATACATATCTAACCCAGGTCCTCCACTAAATTACTTGTGATATGTTCCGCCAGGTCTTTTTTTTTTTTTGTAGCATTGCACAACTTTGTTACCCTATCACAATTTTTTTGAAATGTGTTGCTTGCATTAAATTCAAATTCCGCATATATTTTTCAAAAAACAATAAAATGTTTCAGTTTCAACATTTGATATGTGGTCTTCACATTCTGTTTTTATTTACATCTGACACAGTGAGTACTTTTTGTTTTTGGAAACAGGGTTGTACTAGTTTGAATTAAATAGAGTGAGTGTGATCAATTCATGTGGTGGTAACATGATCCCATTACATTATAAAATCTCTAAAAGAAAGTAACTATAAATAACTATAGTATTAAAAAGAAAGAAATAACTATGGTATTAAAAATCAATTTAATTAAATTCAAAAATAAATTGTCGAATGAGAACAAATTGTGTTAATATAACTCTAATCATCCATGTGGATTTGTTCACATTTGAATTATGTAAAATTAATGAGGTTTTTTTTTTCTCAGTGTTCAAGGCAAAATGCTGAGATTCCCAGGCAACACAAATGTTTAAAACATCAAACATTTTCATTTCCGTGTTACATTACATAGGAAATATGACTACATTTATTATTTTACTTGGATAAGTTATATCATAGTGATTTCCCTTATAAATATTATTAACTGTGGTCTTGGGGCCTGAATCCTGACCATTGTTCACATACCAAAATAACTTTTTATGTGAGTAACTAACTAGTTTTGTCGGTTAATTAGTATGCAGAGCATAGTGCTGTTGACTTCTCTGGAGCTTTAACCTTGAATCTAAACAGGAAAGGTTTTCTTTAATCTGGGCACAATCTGTTCCCTCTGCTCTCCAGCTTCCACTGACACTGTATGGGAAGAAAACAGTGTCAGCCATGACAGTTGGTGTTAGAAGGAGGAGCATGTGGCTTAACAGGGCATTCTGAACTGTGTGTGTGTGTGTGTGTGTGTGTGTGTGTGTGTGTGTGTGTGTGTGTGTGTGAGAGAGAGAGAGCGTACAGAATATATTTAGATATTTAGATGTATTAGGGAGGACTTCCTAAATTTGTGCATAATTTGTGTGTAATTTTGTATTTTGGACAATGTATGCTTAATCTATTTACTTCTAGTATGTTCTTCAAAGACATTTTTTTTGTGGGGAAAAAAAAGAAATATTAAGAAAGTAATCCAATTCATTAATGTATATTGCACCTGCTATTTTATTCCAGGTGATTTCTATAGAACTGTTGATGATTAGTTATGACAAGGGCTTAAATAAATTAGCCCCAACAGACATTAAATCTAGGGCACAATTCAGAAAGCGTGATCAGTTGACACAACACAACATTCAATAACACAAATCTATAGTCTGGACTATGGGTGGTAGAAAAGGGCAACTGTTGCCCTTTTCTACCACCCACAGTTTACTATGACCTGGATGATTGAGAATCTTCACAGATAGTCTGGACTAGAAAGAAATCAGCCCCAGCCTTTACTTCATAGGTGTCTTTTTTCATATGATCACTGGTGGTGCTCTTGTTTTTGCTCCACCAAAGTAAAAATAAATCCACTTAAAGCCATTTCTCTCTCTCTCTCTCTCTCTCTCAGGTCTGAGTCTAGTGGTGGGATTGGTGCTCTATATCTCCAGTATAAACGATGAGGTGATGAACAGGCCTAGAGAACCGGAACACTTCTTTAACTATCACTATGGCTGGTCCTTTGCATTTGCTGCCAGCTCCTTCCTTCTCAAAGAGGTCAGACACTTCCAAATGATCTGTTTATTACCAAACACATCTTTGTGTCAATCGGTTTGGACCAGTTACAAATGTATTGTGGGTATAGGAGATGTTTAAGACTTACAGCTCCTTAGACAATTCTGTTGACCACTTACCTGGACCAACAAATAATGTCAACATATGCTGCTGTTGATCTTACCATGTGAATTCAATGAGCACAGGTGTTCAGCATTTCAAGCAGATTGAGTTCCTTCTTGGTGGTGTATTATGAATGCAGACACTATGAAAAAACAGTCAGTGATTACTTCAGTGAGAGTGGGTTCAGCTCGAGGGCCTGTTTGGAAATGAAGGTTGTGATTAGATCTTAATAACACTTGTGTTTCACTAGTGCACCGGGTTTACATGAGGAAAGGAAAGGAAAGGAAAGGAAAGGAAAGGAAAGGAAAGGAAAGGAAAAGCATTGGTAGATAGTTAGGTTTATTGCCATTTTAGCATCTGAGACGATGTTATGGCAAGAAGGTGTCTTGAAAATGCCAGTGAATGATAAGAGAATAAATAAATAAAATTATGTAGGTAAGTAAACTGATTGATAAGATGTAGTGAATACACAGGTGATTTCCATATTATGTATAGAGGATCAAAATAAATAGTTCCTTAGATAAATAAATGGCTCAAAGAAGTGTTTCTAATGCACAGAACATAACATAAAAATAATAAATAATTACACTGTCTTGCAAAAGTATCCCCCCGGTGTTTGTTCTGTTTTGTCGCATTACAAGCTGGTATTAAAATGGATTTTGGGGGGGTTAGCACCATTTGATTTACACAACATGCCTACCACTTTAAAGGTGAAAATTGTTGTTTAATTGTGACACAAACAATAAGATGAGAAACCAGAAATATGGAGTGTGCATAGGTATTCACCCCCAAAAGTCAATACTTTGTAAAGCCACCGTTTGCGGCAATTACAGCTCCAAGTCTCTTGGGGTATGTCTCTATTAGCTTAGCATATCTAGCCACTGGGATTTTTGCCCATTCCTCAAGGCAAAACTGCTCCAGCCCCTTCAAGTTAGATGGATTGCATTGGTGTACAGCAATCTTCAAGTTATGCCACAGATTCTCAATTGGATTGAGGTCTGGGCTTTGACTAGGCCATTCCAAGACATTTAAATGTTTCCCTTTAAACCACTCCAGTGTAGCTTTAGCAGTATGTTTAGGGTCATTGTCCTGCTGGAACATGAACCTTCGTCCCAGTCTCAAACCTCTGGCCAACTCAAACAGGTTTTCCTCCAGAATTGACCTGTATTTAGTGCCATCCATCTTTCCTTCAGTCTTGACCAGCTTTCCTGTCCCTGCAGATGAAAAATATCCCCACAGCATGATGCTGCCCCCACCATGCTTCAATGTATGTTGAATGGTGTTCTCAGGGTGATGGGTTTGTACCACACATGGCATTTCCCATGATGGCCAGAAAGATCAATTTTTGTCTCATTTGACCAGAGAATCTTCTTCCATGTGTTTGGGGAGTCTGCCACATGCTATTGGGCAAACTCCAAATGTGATTTCTTAAGTAATTACTTTTTTCTGGCTACTCTTCCATAAAGCCCCACTCTGTGTTGTGTACGGCTTAAAGTGGTCCAATGGACAGATACTCCCATCTCCACTGTGGATCTTTGCAGCTCCTTCAGTGTTATCTTTGGTGTCTTTTTTGCATCTCTGATGAATGCCCTCCTTGCCTGGTCTGTGAGTTTTGGTGGGTGGCCTTCTCTTGTCAGGTTTGTAGTGGTGACATATTCTTTCCATTTTGCTATAATTGATTTAATGGTGGTCCGTGGGATATTCAAAGTTTGGGATATTTTTTATGACCCAACCCTGATCTATACTTCTCCACAACTTTGTCTCTGACATGTTTGGAGCGCTCCTTGGTTTTCATGTTACTTGCTTAGTAGTGTTGCAAAGTCAGGGTCCTTCCAGAACAGGTTGATTTATACAGACATCATGTGACAGATCATTTGACACTTTGATTGCACACAGGTGGATCTTAATCAACTAATTATGTGACTTATGAAGTGAATTGTTTGGACCAGCTCTTATTTAGGTGTTTCATATGAAAGAGGGTGAATACCTATGCACACTCCAGATTTCTGGTTTTTCGTCTTAATTATTGTTTGTGTCACAATAAAACAACAATTTGCACCTTTAAAGTGGTAGGCATGTTGTATAAATTAAATGGTGTTAACCCCCCAAAAATCCATTTTAATTCCAGTTTGTAATGCAACAAAACAGGGCAAACACCAAGGGGGATGAATACTTTTGCAAGACACTGTATACATGATCAGTGAGAAGAGATGGTAGGGGATTTAAGTTACATGTTAGAATATGTTACATTTGGCTTATTTAAGAAAATAAAGTTACACAAATCACTAGATGACTATATATACCGTATATAAGATGTTTCAAGTGCACATACGATAAATTCTCAAACCTTTGGTGATGGCACCTTGTTGAATACATCGGTCAACGTGCTTTGGAAGTACCTGATTTACTCTGAATGGCCCAGTGGAGAGTTGAGTGGACACATGTGATATATACTAGGGTTGGGCGGTATTACGGTAAGAAGGTATCCCGAGGTATCCAAAAGTACCAACGGTATCGGTCTCATTACCGTCATTTTAAAAAAATATATAATATCTAAATAAATATGGAGTACATGAGGTCATAATATAAAATAATAAATTGAAGATCATCCCGAATAACTGTGTGATCGTATTTTCACTAATTCTATCAATTTCCTAAAGAAGTTTTCATCGCGTGCAGGGTTGTTTATGTCGTTACCATGGCAACCCTGCGTGACATTTTGGAGTCTGACAGAAAGCTTCGCAAGAGACTGAGACCGGGGGTGTCATGGCTCAGATGGCTAAGGCACCGTACCATAAATCCGGGGACCCGGGTAAGATTCCGACCCGAGGTTATTTCCCGGTCCCGTCTCTCTCTCCCCCGCTCATTTCCTGTCTCTCTATACTGTCCTATCTAAAAAAAAAAGAGACTGAGACCGCGGTTGAAAGATGGCAAGTCAAGATAACGAGTTAGTGGCAAAAAAAAATACAACATCGGCAGTGTGGCAGTATTTTGGTTTCAAACCAAACGAAAAATCTAATATGTCCCCTAAGGCACACCATAGCCTGGGGTACTCCACTTCCACGAGATCTCTCCAATGAGTTGTGTTTTGAGTAGGTTACATGAGTAACAACAAGGTAAAATAATATAACGTATGACATTTGGGATGTGGGTAATAAACGTGTGAAATGTCATCTACTGAAGAAACGGAAGAAAACATCGTAGCGTAAACTGTTAGGTTTCTGGTGGGAATTAGCAATGCGCTTGCTATCTTTGTTGGGTGTGTTAAACCGTATGGATTTAAGTGGAATAATTGTAAGGAGTTATGTGATCAAGACAACGTTTTAAGCAAGGTAAGGCCATTTGATTATTAATTTCCCCGCCATGGCATGACGTGGGCCCATATGATTTTGCCTTGTGCAGCTATCACGCATTTGAATTAGGTTCGCCTCATTTGCGCTGAAGAATATGGTTTATCGCGCAGTCTAAACGGACTTGGGTGTTGGTTGATTCTTTTTCTTTTCTTTTTTTATTTCCCATGCTTGAAAGGGTATGATGCTGCTCATCGTGTACTTTTTTTTGATGGAGCAGGTGAAATAGTGCTGCAAATGGCGTTTCAACGCAGACGTGTAAACGACAGTTGAATGCTATTTTCAAGATGAAGGAAGAGTTGCGTGATGCTTTGAAATCTCTCTTAATCCATTCATCGATGCACAAAATTCGCTTTGCTGCTTAATCCATACCACAATGCACACAATTCGCTATGCTGCTTTTAAATAGTACATTTGAGGCATAGGCGCACGTTACACAGTAGGCCGAAACAAAATATTATTTTTTTCTCGGTAATACCGTATACCCCGGGAAAACACAGAGACGGTTTAAAGGTATCAAAATTTGGATACCGCCCAACCCTAATATATACGTATGCTTTCACTGTGTTCTGTCAAAATGATGTAATTCACTCCCCGCGTCTCCTCAGTGACATAGACTTGGCCCTAGCGGAAGTCTTCAGCAAGGAGTGTTGATTGCAAGGTCCCGTACAATCGAAACTCTCAGGTGAGTCAGGGAAGGGATTCCCCGCAGAGGCTGCGCAGTGTGTTAGTGCGAGCATGTAGCCTATGGAAAATGAATAGTGTGTTGAATTAGCACTAATCCCATGTTGTGGAAAATCGAAAATGTTTTCTTGGGCCCTCTAGGGTGTCACCAATCCATGTGCAAAGTATGCATCTCATGTCTGAGGATTGTTGCAGGTAGACATTTGGGTGAGTCTCTGCTTTCTTATGAAGGCCCAAGTTCCTGATGAATTAGGTCAAATTCCATGGAGGGATGGAGCAGAAATGTGTCCGAGTCAAGTTGTTCAGATTAGTGTTCAGGTTTTCCAGGTGGGGCTTTATTCTGACTTGAAAGGACTGATGAACTTAGGTCTGGTCTCATATGACTGTAGGTGTTGGAGGACCACAGCAAAGGCTGGGTTATTTTGGTTTGCCTAAAGCTTTGATGCATATTGGAGGGCTAGTTTCAGGCGCCTGTCCTGGAGTGATGGTTCATTCACTTCTGTGTATAGGCTCTGTACAGTAAAGATCGTGAAGGCTCCCAGGGCTAGCCTTAGTCGTTGATGATGGATAGTATCCAGCATTTGTATGTATGACTTCCTGACGGGCCCATAAACTATGCTCCCATAGTCCAGTCGAGATTTAATAAGCACAGTACCGGTTCACCCAATATGCACACTACGCACGTTGCGTAGGGCCCCGCAAACTCATAGAGGCCCCGTGGGAAAAAAAAAAGCGACGACGTGACCGTCCGTCTGCTCGCGCACGTCAGATTCCCAGTGCATGTGCATCAACCTAGCAAGATGAAGCAGAGTTATCCCTCGGGGGGTGAAAAAAGGAAAAAGAAACTGTATGAAAATGAACAGCAGGAACAGCGGTCAGGTAACTCTCCTCTCCGGGTGGGAGAGTGGGAGGGACGGGGCTCGTTGGTGTTTGACCTACATAACAGGGCAGTGATCCCCGGACAGTCTCCATGTGCGTCTTGCTGGCTTCTACAATTTAAGTGTTATATCAATCGTTCTGAGTGTAGTTACAACTGCACTTATACAAAATGGAAAGTAATGGATAAATATTTACTAAGATTGAATTTTGTTTGCTTGGATAGCCCACAGGCAAATATACATGCAGATATATTAGTGAATAAATAAAACTCGTGAAATATGACAATGGTGCTAAATAGGCTAAATAATAATCTAAATCACCTACATTTTAAGGTGGCACGGTGGTGTAGTGGTTAGCGCTGTCGCCTCACAGCAAGAAGGTCCGGGTTCGAGCCCCGTGGCCGATGAGGGCCTTTCTGTGCGGAGTTTGCATGTTGTCCGCGTGGGTTTCCTCCGGGTGCTCCGGTTTCCCCCACAGTCCAAAGACATGCAGGTTAGGTTAACTGGTGACTCTAAATTGACCGTGAGTGTGAATGGTTGTCTGTGTCTATGTGTCAGCCCTGTGATGACCTGGCGACTTGTCCAGGGTGTATCCTGCCTTTCGCCCGTAGCCAGCTGGGATAGGCTCCAGCTTGCCTGCGACCCTGTAGAACAGGATAAAGCGGCTAGAGATAATGAGAATGGGACCTACATTTTAAGTACAGTATCTGAAGGTAAAACAAGTGCAGCCAATTTGATGGAGCTGAATTAATAGTAGCCTTATCTATATTTTCCAGGTGCGATGCTTAAGTTTCTAACAAGCAGCACAGAGTCCAGCCAGTCAGCCAGTTAGACCAACAGGTGGTGAAGCACTGGGTGTCAGGTGCGACTGTTGAACATTTTGGGGTTCAGTTAAGAGGGCCCCTTAGCAGAATTTTGCCTAGGGCCCATGGAGGTCTGAACCAGCTCTGAATAAGCACACAGTAATACTGAGCACTTTGCACCCCATTTTTGTTTTGGCCAGACCTTTACATCAATTGCATTGAGACATCTGGTTCTCAGAGATGTCATGCGTACAATGATTGTCATAATGTTATCGAAGGTGATTCCCAGGAATTTAATCTCTTTGACCACTTTTTAATAGGGTCTCTGTCCATGGAAAGCTTAGAGGTATGATGAAGGGACTGCAGGAGACAAAAGTGTGTGTAGACAGTTTTAGTTTTGGAGAATTTAAATCCATTTTTGACAGACCATATACTGATCTTGTTTATGCATAATTGTAGCTCTCTTTCAGTTGTGTTCATGCTATTCCCTCTATAGCTGATGCAGAGGTCATCCACATGAAAGCTGCAGAAGATACCTGCTCTAATAGCACTTGTTGTGCTGTTTATTTTGATACTGAAAAGAACTAAAGACAGGATGCTTCCTTGGTGGACTCCAAGTTCTTGTCATTGTGCTTTTGAAAGAGTGGTTCCCACTTGGACTTGGAACTGTCTTTTAGCCAGGAACCTAGAAATAAAAATAGGCAGGTGACCTCTGAGGCCCATTTGGAATAAGTCTTTTAGAATACACTGCAAAAAATTGAAAACTGAATTTGAGGAGAAAATTACTTAATACTAGTGAAATCATTTTGCTGCATGGACAGATATTTTTACTTGATAAGACATCTTAGAATAAGTTGGTTGCAATCTAGAACTAAGTTTAATAATCTCAGAATTGGTGTCTTGTATTCTTCTAATAGGAAATGCTAGATTGCTTCAACTACTTTCAAGATATTTTCACTTGCTAAGATATCATTTTTTGCAGTGTACCATATCTCCAAGCTGTGTCATACACCTTTGCTAGGTTGAAGAAGATGGCAACTACATGTTCTTTTCTGATAAAACCATCATGTATATAGAACTTGAAATGAATGTTGCGATCAGGAGTGCTCTTTCCTCATTTGAAGCCACATTGGTATTATATTCAGGTGGTTCTCAGATTCAGGTATCCAGATTGTATGGTCCTTTCCAGGTTTGCGGATGGATAGAATAGTTGCTTCTTGCCAGGATCTTGCTATGTTTCCTGATTTCCAGATGTTATTGAAAGATTGCAGAAGGAGAGGCAGAATGCTGGAGGGTAAGTGTTTTAGGAATTGGTAATGTATTTTACTTGGGCCCACTGCTGTGTCATGGAAATTCCTTAGGGAGTGTTGGACCTCTTCTATTGTGCAAGGTTGGTTGTATGGTTCTATGTTGTCTGAGAGGATGTTGAGCTGTTTTCATTCTTCTTGCATCTGCATAGTTTGGAATTTGGGATGACAGTTCTCAATGGAGGGTGGCATGGTGGTGTAGTGGTTAGCACTGTCGCCTCACAGCAAGAAGGTTCTGGGTTCAAGCCCATTGGCCAAGGGGGGCCTTTCTGTGTGGAGTTTCCATGTTCTCCCTGTATCTGTGTGGGTTTCCTCCGGGTGCTCCGGTTTCCCCCACAGTCCAAAGACATGCAGGTTAGACTAATTGGTGTCTCTAAATTGACTGTAGGTGTGAGTGTGAATAGTTGTTTGTCTCTATGTGTCAGCCCTGCGATGATCTGGCAACTTGTCCAGGGTGTATCCTGCCTCTCACCCATAGTCAGCTAGGATAGGCTCCAGCTTGCCTGCAACCCTGCACAGGATAAGTGGTTATGGATAATGGATGGATGAAGTTCTCAATGGAAGAGTTCTTCTCAAATGTTTTTGCTAGCTGGTTTACTTTTTTTTTTTAATTTGTAGTTAGTAGGCTGCCCTGATGTTTGAAATGTTGAATTTGTGATCCAGTACCTTTACTATTCTTCGTTTTAATCTGATCCCATACCTCCTCTGTGAGGGTGTTAGATGTGATGTTAGATACAAAACTTCTACAACCCTGTCTCTTTGTTTGGTTAATGGTTCTACATGCTTGGGCACAACAATTTTTCAGTTTGATGAGGTTTTCTGTTGTTGGGTGTTGATTGAACAGTCTCTCTGCTATTTTCCGTACTTTGATAGCCTTTTTACAGTTATCATCAAACCATGGGTTAGATCTGTGATATGGCTTTTGCTGAAGTCTTTAGGATGCTTTTGTCTGCAATTTCTACTAGAATTTCAGTAAGATTCTGAATGGGATCCTGCTTTGGATGAGGCTTGTGACTAAATTTCTTTGATACAGAGGGTTTGGAAGGAACTCCAGTTTGCTTTTTTTTTTTTTAATTGCAACCTTGGGGTTCTTGGTTGCATGTCTGTTTTAGTAGAGGTTATTATTATGGGGAAGTGGTCACTTCTGCAGAGGTTATTCCAGACCTGCCAGGAAAAGTCAGGTAGTGGTCCAGCTTCACGTATAGTTAGGCCAATTGCAGAGTAGGTTCTGTGTCCCAGGAGTAGGTAACCATAAAAGTCATCATTCCAGAAGCAGAGGGCATTTTTTTTTTCTGATGAGTTTCTCTAGTATCTTCTGTTTCGCATTATAGCAGTTCGCTCCCCATATGGGTTGTGTCCTTTGAAATCACCCATAAGTATGAATGGGGGTGGAAGCTGGGTGGCAAGCTTGTTTAAATCTTGAAGAGTCACGGGCGTGTTTGGTGATAAATAAAGAGAACATAAGTTTATTGTTTTATGGAGTGTTAGACAGATTGGCACTGCTTGTAGGTTGGTGTCTACAGTGGTGCTTGAAAGTTTGTGAACCCATAAATATGACCTAAAACATCATCAGATTTTCACACAAGTCCTAAAAGTAGATAAAGAGAACCCAGTTCAACAAATGAGACAAAAATATTTATACTTGGTCATTTATTTATTGAGGAAAATGATCTAATATTACATATCTGTGAGTGGCAAAAGTATAATAACCTTTGCTTTCAGCATCTGGTGTGACCCCTTTGTGCAGCAATAATTGCAACTAAACATTTCTGGTAACTGTTGATCAGTCCTGCACACCGGCTTGGAGGAATTTTAGCCCATTCCTCTGTACAGAACAGCTTCAACTCTGGGATATTGGTGGGTTTCCTCACACGAACTGCTCGCTTCAGGTCCTTCCACAACATTTCGATTGGATTAAGGTCAGGACTTTGACTTGGCCATTCCAAAACTTTATTCTTCTTTAACCATTCTTTGGTAGAACGACTTGTGTTCTTAGGGTCATTGTCTTGCTACATGACCCACCTTCTCTTGAGATTCAGTCCATGGACAGATGTCCTGACATTTTCCTTTAGAATTCGCTGGTATAATTCAGAATTCATTGTTCCATCAATGATGGCAAACTGTCCTGGCCCAGATGCAGCAAAACAGGCCCAAACCATGATACTACTGTGACCTCAAACCTAGTGTGATGTACTATCTCAAACTCCTATGTTACCAAAAGCAAGAGTAAGGCACACAGGAAACCGATAAATGCCGATACAGTACAAATATTTATTTTATTGCAATATGATATAAAAGTAACCAATCTCTACAACGAGATGGAAAGAAGGGATTCACAATTTATTAATTTAATAGTTAAAAGCTGCAGAGATAAATATTCTTCTCACAGAAGAGACAGTACAATAGGAAATGTGTGCAATAGGCTCTGATGATATATTTGGCAGGACACCCACAACTTGGCTTAAAGTACACAGGAAAGAGTGTAAGCAACTAACAGGATGATCACTAGGAGTTCTGCCTCACCAATTCAGTTCACACCAATATAAAAAAAAGGATTCAAATCAAAAGATATAAAACACACATACACACACACACACATATACATTGGATGGCGTAAACCAGTTCAAACTGTATGCAAAGTATCACCTCAAACCATAAGCACAGCAATCAAAGGTGAGGAGGCTCCCTAATGACCAGTACTAGACTCACGTACCCTAATGTAACATAAAGCTTAAATAATGGGCCTACCGGCCTAAGCGCAGAGACAAGCCCCAACAGATACACGAAAGCTATAAAAACCTACTGTCAACTAAGCCGCTACAACTCGGCCATAGACTCATATGAACAAGATGTATGAGCTCCCGTGTGGAATATGTTCTGTCTAAATGGACCCAGATGGATTATGCATAATAGAGATGGACACTCAGTATAAAAAAATATCAGAAAAGATTCAACTAAAAGAAATGAAACAAAACCAAGCAAAACAAAACAGTAACTACTAACGCTACTGGCACCGCTGTTCCTGAAACAGATATAGCCACAATAAGTATACAACAGCCACGCGCTATAAATGCACCATAGCATGGGCTTTCCAAAGTTTATACCTGTTCCACTATAGTGTGGCGTTAAAGGAATACTCCAGAGTGAAATGCTTTCTAGGTCTATTTTCGCATTATTGGGAGTGCATACGTTGAGTTGCTACCACAATCACGTCAATTGGATGTGTTTTGAGAAAATAATTTTTTTGCGATTTCAACCGGAAAGTGCTAACACAGCAGTGCGCGGGGCATGTCTTTTTGCCGATACAAAACGCTAGTTTTAAAACCATTGCAAAGCTCAAAACAACATGACAGTTCTGTGGAAGTGAGTAGAGGGTTCCTACAAACAAAACGAAGTGTCCCTGGCTCTGCAAGTGCACGGATAGAGTGTGTAGAAGAGTAAATACAAAGCCAGTGACCTTACCTGAATTTGGTCTTCTCCAGACGCCATCTTCATGGGACAGTCCGTAAAAGTCGAGTGCCGAGTGCAGAGCCCATCCCGCTGGAAATGCACAATGTTGCACGTGCACTTGCAGAGCCAGGGACACTTCGTTTTGTTTGTAGGAACCCTCTACTCACTTCCACAGAACTGTCATGTTGTTTTGAGCTTTGCAATGGTTTTAAAACTAGCGTTTTGTATCGGCAAAAAGACATGCCCCACGCACCTCTGTGTTAGCGCTTTCCAGTTGAAATCGCAAAAAACTAATTTTCTCAAAACACATCCAATTGATGTGATTGTGGTAGCAACTCAATGCACTCCCAATAATGCGAAAATAGACCTAGAAAGCATTTCACTCTGGAGTATTCCTTTAACGTTACACAGCTCAACTAGGGCTTCCTACCCAAGACACTGCAACACAATCCCCCGTCGGTGCAACTTGCACCTGTAACAGTGGTTCAGCAGTAGAGATCATTAAGGCTAGCACAGACTTATGATTAAGGTTCATACAAACAACTAAAACCATTCATACCTGGCAATAGCAACAGTACAAAGGCACCACCAGGGAAGGCCCATGTCTGGTTGCGTCTCTGGTTCCTCGCAGTTACGCGCTACATCTGCCTGCAGGCTTAAGACAGACAGACTCGCCTTAGGGTTGGCACAGGTTTAACCGCCTCACGCGACTTAACTTGAGAGAATTATGATGTGGCGTTGCTGAAGTCAATAAATGCAACTAGTAGCACGGCGAGTACTCCAGCACAGGTGCTGCTGTTTGTTGCTGACGAACAGTAATGAGACCAAATGATACTTTGCCTTACGGCATGAGACTTTATACTCCCACGAGTGACTATTATCAAAGTAAAAGCCCCCTTTCCCCAACGTAGCCAACTACTGGCTACACTACCACCACCATGTTTCACAGATAGGATAAGGTTCTTATGCTGGAATACAGTGTTTTCCTTTCTCCAAACATAATGCTTCTCATTTAAACCAAAACGTTCTATTTTGGTCTCATCCATCCACAAAACATTTTTCCAATAGCCTTCTGGCTTGTCCACATGATCTTTAGCAAACTGCAGACAAGCAGCAATGTTCTTTTTGGAGAGCAGTGGCTTTCTCCTTGCAACCCTGCCATGCACACCATTGTTGTTCAGTGTTCTCCTGATGGTGGACTCATGAACATTAACATTAGCCAATGTGAGAGAGGCCTTCAGTTGCTTAGAAGTTACCCTGGGGCCCTTTATGACCTCGCCGACTATTACACGCCTTGCTCTTGGAGTGATCTTTGTTGATCGACCACTCCTGGGGAGGGTAACAATGGTCTTGAATTTCCTCCATTTGTACACAATCTGTCTGACTGTGGATTGGTGGAGTCCAAACTCTTTAGAGAAGGTTTTGTAACCTTTTCCAGCCTGATGAGCATCAACAATGCTTTTTCTGAGGTCCTCAGAAATCTCCTTTGTTTGTGCCATGGTACACTTCCACAAACGTGTTGTGAAGATCAGACTTTGATAGATCCCTGTTCTTTAAATAAAACAGTGTGCCCACTCACACCTGATTGTCATCCCATTGATTGAAAACACCTGACTCTAATTTCCCCTTCAAATTAACTGCTAATCCTAGAGGTTCACATACTTTTGCCACTCACAGATATGTAATATTGGATAAATAAATGACCAAGTATAATATTTTTGTCTCATTTGTTGAACTGGGTTCTCTTTATCTACTTTTAGGACTTGTGTGAAAATCTGATGATGTTTTAGGTCATATTTCTGCAGAAATATAGACAATTCTAAAGGGTTCACAAACATTCAAGCACCACTGTATAACACAAAGGCTATGAATTATGTCATTACATACTAGAACGGCTGAGCTAACGGATGGGCATTGGGTGTTTGAGTCATATGCATTGTATATTATAAATTATTTTCAGGGATTTGGGGCTGTTGAATGAGAGTTAGGTCTCTTGAAGGCAGAAAGCAAGGGGATTGAAGATGGTGGCTAAACACTGCATTTCAGTGAGGTTGGCTTGGAAACCACAGCAGTTTCACTAGATAAAAAAGCTGTTCTTCATCAGGTGGGTAAGATAGGTACACATCCCTTATGCTTGCCCTTGGGAGATAGGCTTCAACCACGAAAATCCTTTATATCCTTAATCCTCTATATCCTTTGGCTTTCTGCTCTTCTGTGATCTGATGTCTTGGTACATTTTTGGGAGGTACTATGGTACTGGGTGGAGGGGGGGGTTCTACTCTTTTGATGGCTGGTTATGTTCTACTGGCATGCTTAAATTATGATATATAAAGGTCTGGCTTTGTTAGGACTAGGACTGTTTTGGCCTCTAGAGGCCGCTGTTATTTCCTTTTCATGTCGTGTTTATTTTGGCCTCTAGAGGCCGCCACTGTTCCTGTGTTTTGTGTTTGTGTTAATTGCCTAATTATCTTCACCTGTGTCCTTAATTAGTTTGTCTATTTATACCCCTGAGTTCAGTCCTCTTGTCACGGAGTCTTTGTGCTGTTATGTTTATCTCCAGTTTCCTTTGTACTGTGTTTTTTGATCTTCTTAGCTTTTGTATTTTTGCACTTTGCTTTTCTTTTGGATTATACTCTTTGGTTTTTTTTTTGTCTTTTGTTTTGCCCTGTATATAGTGTATATAGTTTAAATAAACCTTTTGATTCTTTTTCTACTTCCGCCTCACGCCTCTGCATTTGAGTCATCCCCCTGGTGGCCTAGTGGGGGTTTGCTGGATTATCACACCAACGAACCAGGTTCGAATCCCAGCAAAACCCTAACAGAAAGACTCCGTCATGACCGACTCAGCAGAGGCTGCTTCAACTGTCTACCCGGCCAACCTTCAGGGAATTATGGCAGCTTTGACACGCTTCGGAGCGACCATGGACGCTCATGGACGTACGCTCACCAGCCAACGTGAGGCCCTCGCTCGCCACGAGGAACTGCTTCAGCAAATTGGGAAAACCCTGGCACAGCTGACATCTCTGCCTGCATCTCCTGCTCCTGATCCAGTTCCTGCTCCTGATCCAGCTCCCACTCCTGCTCCAGTGCCTCCTGCAATGCTGCCTTCTTCACCTCGCGAACCCAGCCTTCCTGCACCACAGAGGTATGACGGCAAGCACAGTGAGTGCCGAGAGTTCCTTACCCAGTGTCAACTCACCTTTGAGCTTCAGCCTACCACCTCATCCGTATCCGACAGGGAGACGAGTGGAAGACTGCCTTTAACACCCCGTCTGGGCACTACGAATACCAGGTGATGCCCTTCGGACTCACCAACGCACCAGCTGTTTTTCAGGCCCTAATCAACGACGTCTTAAGGGACATGATTAACCTATACGTTTTTGTCTACCTCGACGACATCCTTATCTTTTCCAAGACCGTGCAGGAGCACCGCCACCATGTCCGCCAGGTTCTCCAGAGGCTGCTACAGAACAATCTGTTCGCCAAGGCCCAGAAATGCGAATTTCATGTTCCCGAGGTCTCCTTTCTGGGATTTATTGTACGGACAGGCCAACTCCAAATGGACCCTGCCAAGACCCTGGCCGTCCGGGATTGGCCTACTCCCAAGTCCGTTAAGGAGGTTCAGCGGTTCTTAGGATTCGCTAACTTCTACCGCAAGTTCATCAGGAACTTCAGTTCTGTGGCAGCACCCATGTCTGACCTCACCAAAGGGACAGGTGGATCTTATGGCTGGTCTCCTCAGGCAGAAAAGGCGTTCAAAGACCTCAAGGACCGCTTCTGCACGGCACCCATTCTGGTTCTCCCGGACACCTCCCAACCATTCATCGTGGAGGTGGACGCCTCGGACAGTGGTGTCGGCGCGGTGCTCTCTCAACGTTCGGAAGGAAAGCTGCACCCCTGCGCTTACTTCTCCCACCGCCTGAGTCCTGCTGAGTTCCGGTACGATGTGGGGGATCGAGAACTGCTAGCGGTCAAACTGGCCCTTGAGGAGTGGAGGCACTGGCTGGAGGGAGCACAACATCCATTCCTGGTTTGGACTGACCACAAGAATCTGGAGTACCTCCAGCAAGCCAAGAGACTGAACCCTCGACAGGCTAGGTGGGCCCTGTTTTTCAGTCGGTTTGACTTCACCCTCTCATACCGCCCCGGCTCCAAGAACACCAAACCTGACGCACTGTCCAGACTGTTCTCTGCCACTAACAGGGAGAATGAAGTCGGGCCTATTATCCCTGTGTCCCGGATTGTGGCCCCTGTCCGCTGGGGTATTGAGGAGGCTGTCCGACGAGCCCAACGCCAGGACCCCGGTCCTGGGACGGGGCCACCAGGCCTCTTGTACGTCCCACATCAAGCCCGGGCCAAGGTTCTCCAGTGGGGTCACTCTTCCCCTCTCACCGCCCACCCGGGAGCTCGGAGGACCCTGGACTTCCTGAAAAGACGCTTCTGGTGGCCTAACATGGAGAAGGAAGTAAGGTCATTTGTCCTGTCCTGTGAGGTTTGCACCAGAACCAAGAACCCACGACAGCGTCCCCAGGGTCTCCTGCATCCTCTGACCATTCCCCGGCGTCCCTGGTCCCACGTGGCAGTCGACTTTATCACAGGTCTCCCTGAGTCACAAGGTAACACGGTCATTTTGGTCTTAGTTGACAGATTCTCCAAGGCCTGCCACTTCATACCACTGTGCAAACTCCCCTCTGCTCTTGAAACTGCGAAACTTTTGTTTAATCATGTCTTCCGAGTCTTTGGTCTTCCACAGGACATCGTCTCAGACCGAGGGCCCCAGTTCTCCTCCCGAGTGTGGCACGGGTTCTGCAAGGTCATCGGAGCCACTGCCAGCCTCTCCTCTGGGTTTCACCCACAGTCCAATGGTCAGACGGAGAGGCTCAACCAGGACCTGGAAACCACCCTGCGAGGCCTGGCTATGGATAACCCGACATCGTGGAGCACCTGGCTGCCATGGGCGGAGTATGCCCACAACACCCTGCAGTCATCGGCCACCAAGCTGTCGCCATTCCAGTGCCAATTCGGGTTCCAGCCACCTCTGTTCCCGGACCAGGAGGAGGACGCGGGGGTGCCCTCGGTCAACCAATATGTGAGACGGTGTCGCAAGACCTGGAGCAAGGTCAGGAAGACCCTCATACAGACCTCCAGAACCAACCAGACTCAGGCCAACCGCCATAGAAGACCTGCACACGCTTTCCGCCCTGGGCAGCGTGTTTGGCTGTCCACTAAGGACCTTCCACTGCGGGTGGAGAACCGCAAGCTTGCTCCTCGCTACATTGGCCCCTTCAAGGTGGTGCGCAGGGTGAACCCTGTCTCCTACCGGCTCCAGTTGCCCCGGACTCTGAGGATCAACCCCACTTTCCATGTTTCCCTGTTACGGCCCGTACTGACATCTACGTATGCCCCTGCCCCTAGGAACCCCCCACCCCCCCGCATCTTCCAGGGGCAGACTGTGTTCACTGTGAATCGCCTGCTTGACTCCCGCCGGGTCCGCGGCGGGTTGCAATATCTGGTGGACTGGGAGGGCTATGGTCCTGAGGAGCGCTGCTGGGTTCCTGCTCGGGATGTCCTTGATAAAGAACTATGTCGGGACTTCCATTCGGCCCATCCGGATCGCCCTGGGAACGTCAGGAGACGCTCCTAGAGGGGGGGGTCCTGTTAGGACTAGGACTGTTTTGGCCTCTAGAGGCCGCTGTTATTTCCTTTTCATGTCGTGTTTATTTTGGCCTCTAGAGGCCGCCACTGTTCCTGTGTTTTGTGTTTGTGTTAATTGCCTAATTATCTTCACCTGTGTCCTTAATTAGTTTGTCTATTTATACCCCTGAGTTCAGTCCTCTTGTCACGGAGTCTTTGTGCTGTTATGTTTATCTCCAGTTTCCTTTGTACTGTGTTTTTTGATCTTCTTAGCTTTTGTATTTTTGCACTTTGCTTTTCTTTTGGATTATACTCTTTGGTTTTTTTTTTGTCTTTTGTTTTGCCCTGTATATAGTGTATATAGTTTAAATAAACCTTTTGATTCTTTTTCTACTTCCGCCTCACGCCTCTGCATTTGAGTCATCCCCCTGGTGGCCTAGTGGGGGTTTGCTGGATTATCACACCAACGAACCAGGTTCGAATCCCAGCAAAACCCTAACAGGCTTGCCGTGGTCTGGCTTTGTGTATTCACCGTCTCTTTTTCAGTTAAGAATCATGAGTTTTTGTTGCTGATGATTAATTGAGGGTTATCTTTGTTCATCCAGGTCAAATCTGTGTGGCAGTCGATGGTTTGCGTCATGGATTTGACGATAGAAGCAAATGACCGCTCAAATCTGTAGCTCTTAAAGCTCTTCAAAAGTTTATGTGCATCTGGGTAGTTTATTTTCTTGGCACATTTAATCCTTTGGATTTCTTTTTCTTTAATCCAAATGGGATAGTCTTTGGATGACTCAACATAATCACCTAGGCAATTTCTGCATTTTGAGGGCCTTGAACAGGTCTGCTCATGTCCTTCCTAACCATAGTTTCAGCAGGTTGGCTTGTTTTTGCATCCTACAGAGCCAAGGCTGAATTTTTCATAATTGAAACATCTCAGGGGGTTAAGGATGAAAGTATAAACAGGCACACTCAAGTAGCCTATTTGGATTCGTTCTGGGGGATGATATTGATTGAATGTTAGGATGTCAGCGCTAGTTTTAACTGTTCTGTTCTTTTATTCTTGCTCGATTGACCCTCTTCCAAAGTCTTCTGGGAACAGTAAAGGTATGGTCAGTGTTTCTGACAGGTGTTGACTAGGGCTGAACGATATATCGTTATCGTATCTATATCTAGATATGAACATTCAAGATATTAATATCGAAAAAGCAACGATATAGACGATATAGATTTCCCCTCCCCGTGCTCGCCCTGCATGTACAGCTCTGGCAGTCACAACAAACATCATTTTTACGATTGCCCTTGAATGCACCGCTAAGGCCAGCCAACCACAAACCTTATTTCATGCTTGCTGTGGATCGACAGCTGAAGCCAACCAATGACAAACATATGAAGGCGGGAGTGAGGGAGACGGAGATCGACGCACGCGCGCACACACTACAAACACAGCAGGGAAATTAAAAAGAAAGAAAGAAAGAGTGCGGAAGATAATGCGGCCGGTGGCAGTGCAGAATCTGACTTGGTGCCAAAACATAAATCATCCTCCATTATTTGGAGATATTTTGGATTCGAAAAGGACGTTGTTAACCAGAGTGAGGTGTTGTGCAGGTCGTGCTTAGCAAAAATTGCGATGAAGCAAGGTAGCACAACAAACATGTTTCACCACCTGAAACAACACCATCGCGTGCTGCACGAAGAGTGTATGACAATGAGAGAAACACCGGGGACTTCTCAGTCATCCCAAAATAAGCCAAAGCAAAGTTTGATTGCTGATGTGTTCAGTAGCGTTACACTGTACGAGTCGACGTCCACCAGACATAAAGAAATTACAGACGCTATAACATACCACATTGCAAAAGACATGGTACCTGTGTACACAGTCTCAAAAGAGGGCTTTAAAAAAAATGGTTCAGACGCTGGACAAGCGTTATAAAATACCATCCCAAACACATTTTAATCAAGTGGCCATTCCGAAACTCTATAATGAGTGTAAAATGAATGTTGAATCCGAGCTCCGTGAAATCGATCATTTCACCACAACCACGGACCTGTTGTTAAAGCAGAGCTGCAGTAAAATGTTTGATTTGTAATTTATTTATTTGTAATTTATGTTAATGTTGATGACTGGCAGTGAGTTCTTAAAAATAAAACTGCATTTTCCACATTTTTTTTGTATTATGATGTTTTTATTTTTCTGAAAAATGCTTGGTTTTCACCGAACCTGTAGTCATATCGTATCATATCGAGATATCTGGCATGAATATCGAGATATGAAATTTTGTCCATATCGTTCAGCCCTGGTGTTGACCCAGCATAGCCTTTGACAAGCCAATTGGTTAGATTGGGCTCTTCCAACCACCCATGTAGGAGCCAGCATACTCTTGGACCTGTGGTAGCCACAGCAGATCACATTCCTCAAGTACCAGAATCTCTTCCCCTACTGACACAGATCGCAAGTCACAGCCCACAAGTTGTCCCATTTGTCACCTCTTACGATCAGCAAGGGAATATTAGGGACCTATTCTACCTTGGGTCCCCATGGGGAAGAAAGGAAAGGAAAGGAAAGGAAAGGAAAGGGGGGTTGATTTTGAGGCATGAGGCTGTCAGTCAGCCATTGTGCGTGTGTGTGTGTGTGTGTGTGTGTGTGTGTGCGCGCGTTCGCATGCTGCTAGAGTAAGGATTTAGCAAAACTGTAGTTCTGGCTGAAACTATTTTTTATGCTTGAATCAGCAGGGTCTCCTCACTACTATGATATCATGGTTGCTTAGGGAGCTGTGTGTGTGTGTGTGTGTGTGTGTGTGAACAGACAAAAGGGTTTATTTGAAGAGCTATTTTCAAGTGACAAATTGCTAAAGCATTAAATAAGTGCAATGTCTTAAGCATTTCAATACAGTTCCATCACTCATCCACTGAAGGAATAATGGGACAAATAAGGGCTATATTTTTTTTTATGCTACACTTTTTGTACATATTTAAATGGCATGTTGTGTGCCACATGAAATTAAAGGTGTAGTGATGTGCAGTCTGTTTCAGTCATATCAATTTCATACACTCCACCCATCTCTCTATCAGGGTGCTGGCGTGATGTCTGTGTATCTCTTCATGAAGCGTTACACTGAAGAGGAGATGTATCGGCCTCACCCAGCGCTCTACCGCCCCCGTCTGTCTGAGAGCAGTGACTACAGTGGTCAGTTCCTGCAGCCTGACACCTGGCCACCTCACCAGCGTGCTCGCAGTGCCTCTGAGCTCTCCAGTGATGTCTCCATTCAGCTAGCACAGACCCAGCAGCCTCCAGCCAAACTCATCACCCAGCACAGTGTGTCAGCCCAAAGCGCCACCGCTGCCTCCAGCCCCGAGTCTGCAGCTGCATTCCAGCTTCAGTCACCCTCACACTTTAGCCACAACCACCCTCTCCATCCTACAGAGTCCCAGAGCCTGCCCCTGTCCATGCCACCACCTGCCGTCCCACCCCCTCATTACCACACACACATGCGCATGAGCGCTTCGCCATGTTAGAGGCGTTTCCATCCACCTGTATTTTTACAAATTTTGAATTTAAGCATAAATAGAAATAAAACACTGATTCGCATTTAATTTTGCTGATTTTTTGAAAAAGTTGCTTAACATTTGTGAAACATTTGGATGGAAACAGACCTAAAGAGAGACAGAGAGAGAGGATAGAGTGAGATTATCTACAGTGTGCTATGGTTTGAGAGAGTATAAAAGAGAAAACCTGATCTTGAGAGGAGTGTGAGATAAGCTTGGGTAAGAGTTACGTATTTTAAACAAAGATAAAACATGAACATTGTAATGGAATAGTAAACATTGCATTACATGGTGTTATACAGGGAAATTTATTGCACAATGTACAATGCAAACACTTCCATTATAACACACATTGTTGTATACTTACATATGTAGTGCACAAAGACAGTGAATATTGCCTTCAGTTCTACTAGTGATATTGAAAATGTATTATTTTCATCACTCTCTCAAAGTATTCTCTCAGTATTAGTGTTATCATGAAGAAATATTTAAGCTTACTTGTTGCCAGGGAAAATGTGTAAAATAGGTATATTATTTCTACTTTGAATATGAGATACTCCAGACTGATGATTTTTATGATGTAAATAATATGTGTAATTTTAACTGGTATGGGAAAATATTAAGACGTGCACAGATGAGAGGGGATATGTTATATGTATTGAAAATTAAACTGACTGAAAAACAACATTGCTTAAAGTCCCAGTAAGGGCTTTTTGAGTATTTGTTCTTTTGCTAGCTTTTCAAGGTGCAGTGTGTACCCCTTTACCATTTTAGTGCAGCTTTGTAGTTTAAGCCATTCAAATGGATTTAATCATTTTTGTCACTTAACATAGGAAGCTCATTCTAATGCGTCAGTATTTGTGCATTTTAACTTAAAATCCTACTTGAAACTTTACAAGTAGGGTTATACTGCAAGTGTGGTGTTGCTTATTGTGTGAAAGAGATCCAGTACTGATTATAACATTTGTGGGAGTGATGGTGGTTATCATTAGAATAAAACCACTATGTTGATTCTGCATAATTGTTATTTATTTGTAATGTGCCATGACACAAGTGTGTTTATTTAGCAACGATAGCCTAGCTACAGGAATGACTGCTGACTAGCATGTTACTATTGAGATTATATATTTTTTATAATTAATTATGTTATAACTAATGTCATCATGTCATACATTCACCTATGCATTAATACAGCAATAACTTTTAAAGCAGCAGTATGTAACCTTTGGGAATTTAGGGATGTGAAGACACTTGGTGAAAATGTCAATAGCTGCTCACCCAGCACAAAGGTCAAATGATTACACCTTCAAGGCACATTCAAATATTCAAGACCTTAAATTAAATGCCTTCTGAAGATGTAATCATTTGATTCAGTTATCATAATTTACTCAGTCATACATTAACTATTATCACAGTAAAGATCTTATTATGCACATCAGTGTGACTGTCACAGTTACCAAGCAAGAAGTGAAAGAAAGTCAGTCCAACAGCTCAGTCCAGTTAAGCTAAGCAGTAATAACACATTGTAACTGCAGCAGAGTGTAAAGGAGAAAGAAGATAGCACCCAAACCCTAAATAATACTCCTATACTAAAGATAACTATATAACACAGTGAAAACTACAACAAAAGAAGCAAGAAATCAAAAAGGTCCACAGATGTCCCTTCACCCTCACTGGAAAGAGCAACAAAGCAAGAGAGCCAAAAGTAGTAGCCAGTTAACATTAGCAAGCTAGTTTTAAAAAAATAAAAATAAAAAAATAACTATGCAGAGAATATATACTGGAAAACTCATAACTAGGTGCGAAGGCCCAAACTACAGAGAGCACAACAAAAGCTGTTCAACAACTAGCCAACTGATCTTCACTAATCAGCTAAAACAATGCTCCAAATTTCAATACAAGGGTAAGTTGTCTGGCTTTCATTTCAATAGCTAGCTTGTTAATGAGGAAACAACCAAAATATGTTCAGTGGTGCAGGGTATTTGGGGGTATCTGTCATGTTCAAACTTCTGTGACAATAGCTGTGATTTTTCTGACAATTATTTACAAGGTATTTTGCAGGAATGTCAAAACATGAACTGAGTGTATTTTCTCCACTCATCCGATAACATATCTATAGGAAAAGAGAAATAGATATACAAGAGTCGTAACACTTGGGTAAAACAACGTAGATTTTTGTCAACACTTTGTGGCATCACGAGAATGTACTGGCAAGTGAATTTGTTGCTCAGTACATGGCAGGTATGTAAGAGGGTTTTTTTTTTAAACTTTACTATACACTCAAGTGATTCTTACAAAAACAATACTAAAACAGTAAATATAGATATATGTAATTAGTTTATTGGAAAGCAATCTAATATTAAAACTCATCCTTCATAACCAGTCCATACCATCTTAGTTGGCCATTTGGCTAACTGCATTGCAAATCTGCACATTTGCCAAATCCACACTGATTCCAGGTTTAATAGTACATCTGGAGCCTCAGATACAGAGAACTGCTGATCGAGTGAAGTAGAAGGACACTTTGGTTCTCAGCCAATGAACAGTATATACAGTTATACAGTAGTTGCTTCATCCATCCATTATCTGTAACCGCTTATCCTGTGTGCAGGGTCGAGGGCAAGCTGGAGTCTATCCCAGCTGACTGTAGGCGAGAGGCACAGTACACCCTGGACAAGTCACCAGATCATTGCAAGGCTGATACATACAGACAAACAGCCATTCACACTCACATTCACACCTACGGTCAATTTAGAGTCACCAGTTAGCCTAACCTGCATGTCTTTGGACTGTGGGGGAAACCGGAGCACCCAGAGGAAACCCACACAGAGATGGGAAAAACATGCAAACTCCACACAGAAAGGCCACCATCGGCCACTGGGCTCAAACCCAGAACCTTCTTGATGTGAGGCAACAGTGCTAACCACTGCACCACCATGCCACCCTACAGTAGTTGCTTCCTGCTGCTTTAAGCAGTTATACCTATCTACAGTGGACATAAAAAGTCTAAACACACCTGTTAAAATTTGCAAGTTTTTGTGATGTAAAAAAATTAAACAAGATAAATCCTGTGAGGGGGCGGCACGGTGGTGTAGTGGTTAGCGCTGTCGCCTCACAGTAAGAAGGTCCTGGGTTCGAGCCCCAGGGCTGGCGAGGGCCCTTCTGTGCGGAGTTTGCATGTTCTCCCCGTGCCTGCGTGGGTTTCCTCCGGGTGCTCTGGTTTCCCCCACAGTCCAAAGACATGCAGGTTAGGTTAACTGGTAACTCTAAATTGACCGTGAATGTGAGTGTGAATGGTTGTCTGTGTCTATGTGTCAGCCCTGTGATGACCTGGTGACTTGTCCAGGGTGTGCCCCGCCTTTCGCCCATAGTCAGCTGGGATAGGCTCCAGCTTGCCTGCGACCCTGTAGAAGGATAAAGCGGCTAGAGATAACGAGATGAGATGAGAAATCCTGTGAGATCCTTTTGATTTTTAATATTACAGTGCCTTACAAAAGTATTCATCTCCATTGGTGTTTGTCCTGTTTTGTCAGATTGCAAGCTGGAATTAAAATGGATTTTTGGGGGGTTAGCACCATTTCATTTACACAACATGCCTACCACTTTAAAGGCACACTTTTTTTTATTGTGACACAAACAATAATTAAGATGAAAAAACAGAAATCTGGAGTGTGCATAAGTATACCCCCCCCCCAAAAGAAAAGTCAATACTTTATAGAACCACCTTTTGCTACAATTACAGCTGCAAGTCTCTTGAGGTATGTATCTATGTGCTTAGCACATCTAGCTACTGGGATTTTGCCCATTCCTCAAGGCAAAACTGCTCCAACTCCTTCAAGTTAGATGGGTTGTGTTGGTGTACAGCAATCTTCAAGTTATGCCACAGATTCTCAATTGGATTGAGGTCTGGGCTTTGACTAGGCCATTCCAAGACATTTAAATGTTTCCCTTTAAACCACTCCAGTGTAGCTTTAGCAGTATGTTTAGGGTCATTGTCCTGCTGGAACGTGAACCTTTGTCCCAGTCTCAAACCTCTGGCTGACTCAAACAGGTTTTCCTCCAGAATTGACCTGTATTTAGTGCCATCCATCTTTCCTTCAGTCCTGACCAGCTTTCCTGTCCCTGCAGATGAAAAACATCCCCACAGCATGATGCTGCCACCACCATGCTTCATTGTAAGAATGGTGTTCTCAGGGTGTTAGGTTTGTGCCACACATGGCATTTCCCATGATGGCCAAAAAGTTCAATTTTTGTCTCATTTGATCAGAGAATCTTCTTCCATGTGTTTGGGGAGTCTGCCACATGCTCTTGGGCAAACTCCAAATGTGATTTTTTTAAGCAATGACTTTTTTTCTGGCCACTCTTCCATAAAGCCCCACTCTGTGGAGTGTATGGCTTAAAGTGGTCCTATGGACAGAGACTCCCATCTCCACTGTGGATCTTTGCAGCTCTCTTAGTGTTATCATTGGTGTCTTTGTTGCATCTCTGATTAATGCCCTCCTTGCCCGGTCTGTGAGTTTTGGTGGGCGGCCTTCTCTTGTCAGGTTTGTAGTGGTGCTATATTCTTTCCATTTTGCTATAATGGATTTAATGGTGCTCCTTGGGATATTCAAAGTTTGGGATATTTTTTATGACCCAACCCTGATCTATACTTCTCCACAACTTTGTCTCTGGCCTGTTTGGAGTGCTCCTTGGTTTTCATGTTGCTTGCTTAGTAGTGTAGCAGAGTCAGGGTCCTTCCAGAACAGGTTGATTTATACAGACATCATGTGACAGATCATGTGACACTTTGATTGCACACAGGTGGATCTTAATCAACTAATTATGTGACTTATGAAGTGAATTGTTTGGACCAGCTCTTATTTAGGGGTTTCATATGAAAGGGGTGAATACCTATGCACACTCCAGATTTCTGTTTTTTCATCTTAATTATTGTTTGTTTTACAATAAAAAACCAATGTGCACCTTTAAAGTGGTAGGCATGTTGTGTAAATCAAATGGTGCTAACCCCCCCCCCCAAAAAAAAATCCATTTTAATTCCAACTTGTAATGTATCAAAACAGGACAAACACCAAGGGTGATGAATACTTTTGCAAAGCACTGTGTATATTAGATATATACTGTAGGCCTGACATAATGACAGCTGTGCTACTATTGAGTACAACAGCATGGCCTCAAGTGTGATGTTGCTTTTATACAACACTTCTTTAAACAAGCAATTAATATCATGTAAGTGACATTTTGAGCACAGTATGGCCAAATGTTCTGTTTATTTTTGATTCATTAGATGCCAAACACATTTTGTAGAATATTGGCTAGCTTGATAGCTAGCTTACACTGATTAATACGTTCCCATTAAAGGTGCTTCTGGTAAAATTGGTGTCCCTTCTTCCTTTTCATCTTCATCTGATGAGCTTTTATATTTTAAACCAAAAGTCATATTTATGAAAATATCATTTGCCATGTCTGCTGACGATGTCACTAATACTACCACAGTAACTGATTCGAACTAGGAAGTAGAATTTTATATGCAGGACAAAGATGAGCAGAGTGATACATACAGTGAAATGTCCCAGTGCCATTACCGTATGTGAAATATCAGCACTCTTGGAATGCCGCTCGACCAATAAAATTAGTCTACAGGAAGGAACTGTTCCTATGTAGGTGGCACAGTGGTGTAGTGCAGAGATTCTCAAACTGTGGTACGCGGGCTTCATTCTAGTGGTACGCCAAAGAATCACTTAATTAAATATAAATTTTTAAAAAAAGTGAAATACTATCCATAATATCCGAATGGATGAAAATATCTTATCAACCGATGACAAGAAAATGAAAGGAGATACAAATTAAGTTAATAATTTAAAAAAAAGTTTGCAAGTGCTTCTGGGTAGCCATACGTAGCGTACGTACGCATTCCCGCCGGTTCCGCTGACAGACGGTTATCCGCCATTGGTAGACCAGGCTGTGGTGGGAAAAGGTGGAAAAGGCTTTGCTAATTATGATGAGTACAACAAAATTACTGTCGTGGCTTAAATCCGCAAATGGGAGCGTGGATCAGGAGAGAGGGAGAACTGAAGAGGACGTGTGTGAGCCGAGCGCAGATGCTAACGACAGTGGCAAAACCAGCCCCAGAACTGCTAGCAAACGGCAGAAACCAGTGAGGAGGAAGTATGACGAAAAATACATAAAACTGGGATTCATTTGGAGCGGGACAGAGGAGCTGCCCAGGCCGCAGTGTGTTGTATGCGGGGACGTTCTGAGCAATGAGTCCATGAAACCGTCGCATCTCAAACGGCATCTTACAACCAAACACACAGCACTAAAGGACAAACCAATTGATTTTTTTTTTTACGAAAACGTGATGAACTGAAGCAGTCCAAGTCCACCATTCTGTCCTATGGTACACTCGTAGCCAAAGCACAGGAAGCTTCATATCGTGCCAGCCTCCTGATCGCCAGAGCCGGTAAGCCGCACACAATCGGGGAACTGCTGTGTTTACCATTAGCCAAAGAGATGACACGTATCATGTGTGGAGAGAAAGCTGCCAGAGAGTTAAACTTGGTGCCGCTTTCAAATGACACCGTGTCAAGGAGAATAAATGACATGGCTGACGATGTTAAAAAGACACTGATTGAGCGCATTAAGAACAGTAGATATTTTGCCATACAGCTTGATTTATTTTAGTACAATGTTTATTTCACTTTTATGTGCAATTAATTTTATTTGATTCATTATTTAAGGACAGTGTTTTATTTTCCTATATTTAAACACAGTGTTACTGTTCAAAGTACTGTGTGTAATGTTACAGTGGCCAACAATATTAAATATACTTGTTAAATAAAACCTCCACCTTGTTTTTAATGAATACTTAGACCTACTACGCTACTGTATTTTAATGTTGGTCATTATGGTGGTACTTGGAGAGCCAAGTATTTTCTGAGGTGGTACTTGGTGAAAAAAGTTTGAGAACCACTGGTGTAGTGGGTTCTGAGAAGAAGGTTCTGTGTTCGAGCCCAGTGGCTGAAAGGGGTCTTTCTGTGTAGAGTTTGCATGTTCTCCCCGTGTCTGTGTGGGTTTCCTCCAGGTTCTCTGGTTTCCCCTACAGTCCAAAGACATGTGGTTAGGTTAACATGGGGCAGCCTTGGCCTGAGGTTGGACTGAAGTGCCCTTGAGCAAGGCACCTAACCCACAACTGCTCCCCGGGTGCTATAGCATAGCTGCTCACTGCTCTGGATATGTGTGTGTGCTTATTGCTCACTTGTGTATGCATGTGTCTGTTCACTGCTTCAAATGTGTTAAATGCAGAGGAGACATTTCACTGTGTGCTGAAGTTTGTGCTTGAGTGTACCAGTACATGTGACAACTAAAGGCTTCTTCTTCTTCTTCTGTACCCTAAGTATCATATAGTACCAGTCAGAAGTTTGTGTACACCTTCAATTCAGCATTTTTTTCTTTATTTTACTTAATTAATGACACTTCTTATCTTAAAGTAATGATGGATGTCATTTCTCTTTACTTAGTTGAGTGGTTCTTGACATAATATGGATTACTACAATTGTAGAATAGGGCTATTTACTGTCTCATCTCATCTCATTATCTCTAGCCGTTTTATCCTTCTACAGGGTCGCAGGCAAACTGGAGCCCATCCCAGCTGACTACAGGCGAAAGGCGGGGTACACCCTGGACAAGTCACCAGGTCATCACAGGGCTGACACATAGACACAGACAACCATTCACACTCACATTCACACCTACGGTCAATTTAGAGTCACCAGTTAACCTAACCTGCATGTCTTTGGACTGTGGGGGAAAACGGAGCACCCGGAGGAAACCCACGCGGACACGGGGAGAACATGCAAACTCCGCACAGAAAGGCCCTCATCGGCCACGGGGCTCGAACCCGGACCTTCTTGCTGTGAGGCGACAGCGCTAACCACTACACCACCGTGCCACCTACTATTTACTGTTTGATCTCAAACACATTAAGAAGACAAGAAATTGCATTAATTAACTTTTGACAAGGCACACCTGTTAATTGAAAAGCATTCCAGGTGACTACCTCATGAAGCTGGTTAAGATAATGACAATAGTGTGCAAAGTGTCATCAAGGTAAACACTGGATACTTTGAAGAATCTAATACATAAAACATATTTTGTTTTTTAGCACTTTTTTGTTTACCACATACTGTAATTCCCTATATGTTCCATTTGTTATTTCATAGTTTTGATGTCTTCAGTATTGTTCTACAATGTAGAAAATAGTCAAAAATACAGAAAAACCTATCAATGAGTAGGTGTGTCCAAACTTTTGACTGCTACTGTACATCTGTCATCAAAGAAGTGATTTTGATTAATCCTAAATAAACATCAGCCAGTTCTGTCAGATTTTTTTTTGACATCCTTTGGTTTCATCTGACTGCTGAAACCATGGTCCACAAAGAGCTTACAAAGCTTATACAGGATCTTACTGTCAATAGATACTGATCAGGAGATGTGTACGAACAATTTTAAACCATTAGATGTATCATGTAACACTGTGAAGGCCATTATCAACAAGTGGAGAAAATGAGGCACTACAGTGACGTTACCAAGAACAGGACGTCCCTCCAAACCTTTCCCCAGAGTTTATTTTGCAATTGAGTCATCAACTTATGCCTGTAAGCTCACATGTGTAGATATAAAAAGCCCTCTTTACATCACACTCATCTTCTGGTCATTCTCCTCTGGTTTTAGAACCACCATTACAGATAACCTACATTCTAGCTGTATTTGTATATGGGCATGCTGAAAGAAGGCTTATAATACATAGGGCCAAATTACTCAATTCTGATTGGTCAATCAAGGAGGGCTTTTTTTCCTTAACACAGGGCCATATTTCTGAAATGCTTTTGGCTAGTTCATTGCTTGGTTATGGTTACAAAAGTTAAATTTATAACGATGAATGGTATTTGTAATTCCTTTCAGATCAAGCATAGAGTTTTCTTGCATTTAGCAATCAGCTTTTGTAAAGAAGTTCCAATAAAATTTTGTAAACCACTTTCAAAATCCTTGTGTCGTGCCGCCGTGTCATGATGAAAGACCTTAGAAATCGATTCAAATATGCAAGATAGTCTTGCGCCCTGATTGGTTCAGAAAACGTGAATGACAAATGTTGTGAACTTGAATGGCTTCCAAAGTATGAAATGGGCCCTCTATATTATAAACAAGTAATTGTATGGTTCCTCATAAAATTAAGGATCAATTTCACTCATGATTTCAAAGTTTTGAAATTGCAGCGACTCGGGCAATTTTCAAAACTTCAAAATCACTGGTGAAATTAATCCTTAATTTTACTCGGCCCCATACGATTACCTATACTAATCAATACCAAAGTGTTATATCTCATTTAAGGTTAAAAATGTTGAAACTATAATGTATTTTAGTATAAATGTGCAGGTGATTATAGAAAATCGCGTACTCTGATTGGTCGAGAAATTTGGACTATTTCTCAATAATCACCTCGAGCGACTCAGCAAAATGGCAGCAAATCACTTTGTCACCATGAGTGAGGAAGAATTACACATTATGAAAGAAAATGCTGTTCCTAAAAGCACTAAAGATGCTATGAAGTTTGATCTAAAACTATTCAAAGGTAAGGTGGAATTGTGATTTATTTTATCTATTTCAAAACAAAGTATTTTATGTGACTCGACATAGATAAGTGCCAATTTTATTAGTTTACTTTTTTTTTTAATAGAACAGTTAGTGAATTTCGGGCCACGTGACCCCAAATTCTCTGCTATTTTTTCCTGCGTCACCATGACCCAATTCAAGATATTACATCATGGTGGGCTTTCCCGGTTCACGCAAGGTATTGTGGGATACAAATTTGAAACAGGAGAGAAAAATGGAGGACGTGAGTGTGCAAATGAAATTTGAAAGACCGACTATAGTAACGGAAAGTGAGAAGAAAAGATGTTATGTTGCAAAGGAAAGGAAACACAGGACCAAACTAATAAATATCGGTGGTCAGCGAACGCCTCGGTGTGATCAGCTGTTCGTTTAATGACAGAGTGATGTAACTGTCAGTGCACAGTCAAGGTAAACCTGTAGATGGCAGTAATGCAACACTGTGGATGCCAGCTGCCATAAAAGCCAAAAGAAGAAGGAAAAGAAGAAGGTAAACCTGCACATGCGCACATGGACTTGCTCTGTCTGCTTGACTGTGTGAAGCGAGAAATTTCATGCACATTATTTGCTAGGGAATCGCCTCAAATTAAATCATTTCCCAGCCACAGAATAACCTGGGTTTTTTTTAGATATTGTAGAAATAAACATATATCATAATGACCAAATTTCAGAGGGAACTAAATTTTGCCGATTTTATGAACTTGAAAGGCTGTCTAGCTTTAATCATAAATATTTGAACAAAAGCACAATTTCCGTAACTTTGCCTCTGTAAACGAATAATATAATAATATCGCCCAGAGGTAACATATATAGAGAAAAACATGTATAGAGAAAAACCACCTCTGTAAACCACCACAATGGATTTAAAATGACGCAATCAAGACTTCCATCTTTAATTTAATGAGTTTAACAAAAAATATTGCATTAACTGTTTAGAAATTACAACCTTTTTTTACACAGTCCCTCCATTTTTACAAGCTCATAAGTAATTGGACTGATAAGCAGTTTCATGGCCAAGGGAGTATTCCAGATAGTTTGCTCACTCAGATGATGGAAACTCCTGGGGGGTTTTTTTCATTCCAGAAAGAGAGGTAACCCAGACTCTAGGTCAGTCAGTTTCTAGGTCACAGTATTCTGTGAACCTAACCTGCTCACTGGAAGGTTTTCTTGAACAAACCCCGAGTTTTTCACTATCTCCTCCCTGCTGCTGAGCCCGAAGCAGCTGTCGGGATGAATTAATTCGCATAGCCTTACACTGGGAGAGAATTTTGAGACCCCTGATTCAATGTGCTAAAATCATTTGAGTCTAAAATATCATAAAGTTTCAATTTACTGTTGTCTAATGATTAATCTAGAATACATTGAAATTGTATAATATTTTAAATGCATGCAAACTTTAAAAAACACTTCAACCAATTTGTTTTCAAATTTTAAAAAGTATTAAAAAAAGAACAATTCATTTACATTACAATTTTTTGTCTTGTGCTTGCCCTAGAGACAGTCCACGCACCCCCATGGTCCAGGTCCCATGACCTTTTTCAAGTACACCGTGCTGCAGCCTGGAGAACAAGGCAGGACATGTGTAGCCCCACCCAAGTGTTATGGTTAGGGAAAAGCTTACGTGTATTGCCACACCCCTTTATGGACACCTTGTTCTCTGGGCTGCAGCTGGGACGCTCTCAGCATTTTTCTTGCCAGTTGCAATGGTGAACTGTAGCATCAGAGCTCCAGAGCCATGTAGAGAGAGTCGCATCAATGGGGGTCCAAAATGCTTGTCACGTGATTCATGTAGACTTCAGATAGTTCCAGGACATTCTTGGCAGGTAACTTGAATGCATAAATACACAGAGATAGAACTGTTATTTTTGGTAGTTATTAGTCAATAAATGCATTGATTTACGATATTTATATAGCACAATGACATGTGCATGTAGTAACATGAATATCCATCCCTCTGTCCATCCATTATCCACAACCACTTATCCTGTGCAGGGTCACAGGCAAGCTGGAGCCTATCCCATCTGACTATGGGTGAAAGACACAGTACATCCTGGACAAGTCGCCAGATCATCATAGGGCTGACACACAGACAAACAACATTCACACCTACGGTCAATTTAGAGCCACCAATTAGCCTAACCTACATGTCTTTGAACTGTAGCATCTGGAGGAAACCCACACAAATATGGGGAGAACATGCAAACTCCACAAAGAAAGGCCCCCGTTGGCCACTGGGCTCGAACCTAGAATCTTCTTGCTGTGAGGCAACAGTGCTAACCACTACACCACTGTGCCACCCAGTAGCATCAATATGTTTTAAAAAAGTAAAATTTGGTACAATTTGCAGATGAGTGTAAACAGCTAGTGTTTCTGTTATAACCCAACCCTGTTCTGGGTTGCAGGGTGGTGTAGTGGTTAGCACGGTTGCCTCACAGCAAGAAGGTTCTGGGTTCGAACTCAGTGACCAGCAAGGGCCTTTCTATGTGGAGTTTGCATGTTCTCCCTGTGTCTGCGTGGGTTTCCTCTGGGTGCTCCGGTTTCCCCCAAAATTCAAAGACATTTCAGGTTAGGTTAATATAGGATGGCCTTGGGCTGAGGTGCCCTTGAGCAAGGCACCTAACTCCCAACTGCTCCCTGGGCACTGTTAGCATGGCTGCCCACTGCTCTGGGTATGTGTGTGTGCTCATGTGTGTGTTCACTGCTTCAGATGGGTTAAATGCAGAGAGGAAATTTCACAAGTGTGTGATGAATAAAGTTGTGCTTTCTTTTCTTTTCTTTTCTTTTCTTTTCTTTTCCAAAGGCCACGGAAGCAGATAGGACCCAATGTGCAGCTATGGGAAATGAGAGGAAGCGTACCTGAGGAGTTGATTTGTGAGGCAGGCAGGTGACAGGTGCAGCAGCACAGTCCAAAGCCAATTTACTGATTTCCCGGAAGATGGCATGAAGTCCCAAAAAACAGCAAGCAAAGTTGTAATGAACATGTAAACAAAGTCCAAAGCCAAAGTCACAATGAGAGGTCCCAAAAACGGCAGGCAAAAATAATAATCAAAAAACGTAAACAAACTCAAGGAAGAGAGTGTGAGCATAAATGAGAACGTGAGCATGAGCAAGACAAAACTTACAGTGAGTATTTATCCACACTGCGTGAATCTCCTCAGTGTGTTGATATGAGGTGGCTGATAACAAACACGTAGCAGGTGTGCTAACGCAGCACAGGGAGAACGGGGGAAAATGCAGAGTTGGGCACAAAGGCACAGATCAGGATCTGGAAGATCATGATAGTACCCCCCCCCCCCCCCCATGGACACCTCTGGACATCCCAGACAGGGCTCCTGGATTCTTGTGATGGAAATCCCTGATGAGCGCAGGGTCAAGCATAAACCGTGCTGGCACCCAACACCTCTCCTCTGGGCCATAGCAGAGAGTTGACCAGATACTGTAGTCCCTGACCTCTTCGACGGACCTTTAGTAGTTTCTTAACTGTGTAGGCCTCCCCTCCATCAATGATCCTGGGAGGGGGAGGGGTCTTGGAAGGAGGGGAGAAGAGGCTGGAAACCAGGGGTCTCAGTTGTGAGACATGAAAAGATGAATGGAGCCACCACATAGACCTGGGTAATGCCAACCAAACAGTCATGGGATTACTGACCTTAGAAATGGGGAAGGGTCCAACAAACTTGGGGGCCAGATTGTGTGAGGAGACCCTGAGAGGGAGATTGGCTGTGAACAACATGACCTTTTGTCCTGGGCAGTAAACAGGAGCCGGTCTGCAATGACGATCTGCCATCCTTTTGTATGTGCAATTGGCATGCAAAAGGTGACGTCTGGCATGCGCCCAAATTCTGCAGCAGTGCTGGACAAAAGCTTGGGCTGAAGAACAGATGCCTCCTCCTCCTGCTCAGGGAAAAGAGGGGGCTGGTAACTGAGACAACACTGGAAGGGAGTCAGCCTGGTAGATGATGAGGGAAGGCTGTTGTGGGCATATTCGATCCAAGGGAGCACTGGCTCCAGGAAGATGAATCGCCGGAAGTTAGGCACCATAAAGCGACCTCCAGTTTTTGATTGGTGCACTCTGTCTGCCCATTAGTCTGGGGGTGGTAACCCGAGGAGAGGCTTGGAGTGGCCCCAATAAGCTAGCAGAATTCTTTCCAGAAATGAGTGGAGAACTGGGGGCCTCAGTCGGATACGATGTCCGTAGGCAAACCATGAATCTGAAATGCATGGTAGATCAACAGGCCCACCATTTCTTTGGCAGAAGGCAGCTTAGGGAGGGGAACAAAGTGGGCTGCCTTAGAGAAGCAATCAACAATCATCATGATGGAGGTATTGCCCTTGGAGCAGGGGAGGCCAGTGATAAAATCCATGGCAACATGGGACCAAGGACAGTGTGGTACAGGTAGGGGCCTTAATAGTCCAGCAGCCGGTTGGTTGCTAGTCTTGTTTCTGGAGTAGATGTCATAAGCTGCCACAAAGGTCCTAACATCTTGCTGCATGGTTAGCCATCAGAAACTGCCTAAGGTCCGGGCTGCTGCAGGATGACAGGCTAGGAGGGAGCTGTACCCCCACTGCAGTACTTGGGAGTGCACGCAAGGGGGCACATTCAAACAGTAGGGTGGACAATTGCCTGGTCCTGGATCACTGGACAGGGCGTTTTGAACAGTGGTTTCTATGTCAAGTTGGGCAGCGGCCATGAGGCAACGAACAGGGAGGATGGGCTCAGTGGTGTCTTGCTGAGAGTCCAGAGAAAACTGCCTGGAAAGAGCATCAGGCTTGACATTCTTAGAACCAGGTCTGAAGGAGAGCACAAAGTTGAAGCAGGAGAAAAACAGAGACCACTTGGCTTGGCATGCATTGAGACATTTAGCAGTCCTAAGGTACTCGAGATTCTTATGGTCTGTCTAAATGATAAATGGAATCTCAGTCCCCTCTGACTAATGCCTCTATTCTTCTAGGGCCAGCTTGATAGCTAGCAATTCACAATCCCCAATGCCATAGTTGCATTTGGCTGGAGTCATGCAATGAGAAAAGAATGTGCAGGGGTGTACCTTGTTGTCCTTAGCTGACCTCTGAGACAGAACAGCCCCGACACCAGTGTCAGAGGCATCCACTTCGAGAATGAAATGAATGGCGGGGTCTGGGATGATGAGGACTGGGGCGGTGGTGAATCTGCTCTTAAGAGAAGAGAAGCCTTTCTCAGCATGGTTGGTCCAAGAGAAGGGGTGCTTGGAGGACATGAGTTCAGTCAGAGGGGCGGCAATGGTGCTATAATTCTTGATGAACCTTTGGTAAAAATTAACAAACCCCAAAAAGCATTGCAGTTCCTTACGGGAAGAGGGAAAAGGCCACTCAAGGACTGCCTTGACCTTGTCGGGGTCCATTTAGACCACCCCAGGGGATATCACAAAGCCCAAGAAGGACATGGTGTGCTTATGAAACTTGCACTTTTCTGCTTTGGCAAAGAGTTGGTTTTCTAAGAGTCATTGCAGGACCTGTCTGACATGGGACTGATGGACCTCCAATGTGGGGGAGAAGATGAGGATATCATCGAGGTAAACGAAAATGAACTGGTTAATGAAGGATGTCATTGTTCAGGGCTTGAAAGACAGAGGGGGTGTTAGTGAGCCCAAAGGGAAGAACGAAATACCCATAATGGCCCATAGGAGTATTAAATGCTGTCTTCCACTCATCTCCTTCTCTTATTCGTACTAGGTGATAAGTGTTGCGGAGGTCTAGCTTGGTAAAAAACTGTGCCTCCTGAAGTAATTCGAAGGCAGTGGGCATGAGTGGGAGGGGATAGTGATTCCTGACAGTGATAGCATTAAGCCCCCAATAGTCAATATAGGGCCTGAGGGACTTGTCTTTCTTTTCCACAAAGAAAGTGTTTACTGACAGAGCCCCCCCCCCCCCCCCCCCCCCAGGAGCTCCCTCTAGGAGCTGGAGTTTTTCAAGGATGCCCCCACCTCATGGTGCTGGTTTGTGTGGATGTAGGGCATGGAATTCTTGCCTGAGGAGAGGGTCTAGAATGGCATTTCTCAACCTTTTTTCAGTCATGGCACCCTTCAGAAGTATGCAAATTCTCAAGGCACCCCCATATAAAATATATGCAGTCACGCTGACCATACACTGACCCCAGCAGTGACGTTGTGACATAGGAAAGGGGGCCTTGAGACAAATTTTGATGATGCATGAGGCGGCGATGATGTGCATTAGTGTAAATATCATTTTTTGGAATTTTAATTAATTTTATTTATTTCAATGTTAGAATATATAATTTTTTGACGGCACCCCTAACAAAGCCAGATGGCACCCCAGGGTGCCGCAGCACCCCAGTTGAGAAAGGCTGGTCTAGAATGTCTCTGGCAGAAACCCAGCTTTGTTCTTCTAACCATAACCTTCCCAATCTACCAGGTATTCGACTTGCCCTCTTCTGTGTCTGGAGTCGAGGATCTTATTTACCTGGTAGATGGGTTTCCCCTCTAGAAGGTGTTCAGGGTGTTCTTGGACTGGTGTGTTTTCAGCAAGAGGGCCCAAGATAGCTGGTTTCAGGTGGGAGACATGAAATGTGGGAGACAATCTGCTATGAGGAGGGAGTTCTAAGCAGTAGGAAACCTCGTTAATATGATGCAATACCTTGAATGGCCCAATGTAACATGGCTGGAGCTTTCCGCAGGTGTTGGGCTCTCTAAGATTTCTCATGGCCTCCCATACTCTGTTGCCCAGGGAAAAGTCTGGATTCTCATCTCTGTGTTTGTCTGCATATTTTTTATACTTAGCATTGACTGCTTTGAGATGGTGAACCTCCTACCATATTGTTTAGCTGTGTGCGAACTAATCGTCCACAGCCTGTACTTGGCTTGGCACATTGTCCCAGGGGAACAAGGATGGTTGATAGCCAAGTATGCACTGAAATGGTGTTAACTGTGTTGCGGAGTGTTAAGGGAGTTTTGTGCATACTTGGCCCATGGGAGAAAGCGTGCCCAGTCCCCCTGGTTGCACATGCAGAAGATTCCCAGGAAGCAGCCGATTTCCTGGTTGGCTCTCTCAACCTGGCCATTGGATTGAGGGTGGTAGCCTGATGTAAGGCTCACTGTTACCCCTAACCTCTCCATAAAGCAGGTCCAGAAGCGAGAGATGAATTGTGAGCTCTGGTCACTGACTATATCCTCTGGGATACCATAGTACCTAAACACATACTGGAAGAGGAGTTCTGCTGTCTGAGACGCCGTTGGGATGCCCGGTAAGGAGATGAGCTTAAGAGCCTTCAAGAAGCGGTCAATGATTACCAAAATGGTAGTGTTCTCCTCTGAGGGTGGGAGGTCTGTGATGAAGTCAATGGCTATATGGGACCAGGGTCTCTGAGGAATGGGGAGGGGGCACAATTTGCCAGCAGGAGAAGTTCTAGGAACTTTAGCCTGAGCACACGTAGAACAAGATGCAATGAACTGGTTAACTTCAATAAGCATGTTTTCCCACCAATACTTATTCATTAACATAACATTTGATGGGTGTGATGACTGCCAGGATGACCGGTGGCAGGTGATGAGTGGGCCCATGTGATTAGTCAACCTTGAAACTGCTTGGGCACATAGAGTAGACCAGGTGGGAGGTTATTTGGAGGAATGTGGTTGAGAGTTCCTTATCTCTTGGTCCAGGTCCCAGGTGATGGACTGTATGAAACATTGAGATGGAAGAATGGGGTGGTTTTCTGAATCTTGGTGCATGGAACCAAAACTGCGAGATAGAGCCTCAGCCTTGGTGTTCTTGGAACTGGGGTGGAATGAAATGGTAAAGTTGAACCTCGTGAAGAACAGTGCCCACCTGGCCTGACAAGGGTTTAGCCTCTTGGCTTTCTTGAGGTATTCCAGATTCTTGTGGTCTATGAGAATAATAATAAAAGAGTGAGTGGACCCTTCGAGCCAATGCCACCACTCTTCGAGAGCTAGCTTGATGGCAAGCAGTTCCCTGTTGCAGACGTTGTAGTTCCTCTCTGCAGAAGAAAGGGTTTTTTTTAAAAGAACACTATAGGATGTCGTCTCTGTTTCTCACCAAACTGCTGGGACAGAATTGCCCCTACTCCTATGTCAGATGCATCCTCTTCTACTGTAAAAGGTTTAGTGGGATCTGGATGCTGAAGGACCAGAGCAGAGGCAAAGGCCTGCTTGAAATGTTGAAATGCTTCATTGGCCTTGGGGTTCCACTGGAAGTACTTTGGTGCCTTCTTCAGTAAAGTCATTAAGGGGGATAGCTACAGTACTGAAGTCCCTGATGAACCAATGATAGAAATTCGCAAACCCCAAAAAATGCTGAAGGTCTCTTACAGAGGTAGGTGTGGGCCAGGACATAACTCCAGAGAGCTTGGAGGAGCCCATGCTAACTCCCTCAGTGCTTATAATATATCCTAGGAAGGAGATTCGAACCTGATGAAACTTGCATTTCTCAGCTTTGACTTAGAGGTGATTTTCTAGCAGGCATTTCAGGATGGTCCTGACATGTTTCTTATGACTCTCTTCATCTGGGGAGTAGATCAGGATATCATCAGTGTACGTGATGACATATCTACCTAGTATGTCCCGTAGCACATAATTGATTAAGCATTGGAATGCGCTAGATGCCGAAGAAAGACCATACGGCATCACCCATTACTCACAATGGCCGGTGGTCATGCTAAAGGCAGTCTTGCATTCATCACCCTTTTTAATCCTGATCAAGTTGTATGCACTGCGTAGATCAACCTTGGAAAAGATCTTAACTGATCTAAGTTGTTCTAGTGCCACAGGAACTAGAGGAAGGTGATAAGGGTATTAGATACCTGGTTCAAACCTCTGTAATCAATACATGATTGAAGTCCGCCGCCTCATTTCTCCACGAAAAAGAAACCTGCAGAAGCAGGAGATTTGGACAGGCAGATGTATCCTTGCTTAAGGGTCTCTTGAATGTACTCCTCCATGGTGGTGTGTTCCTTCTGGGACAGGGGATAGATATGCCCCCATGGTGGTGACATGCCTGGCAGTAGGTCAATAGCGCACTCATGGGGCCAATGTGGTGGTAGCCCACATGCCTTTCCCTTGCTAAAAACCTCCTGCAAGTCCATGTAACACTCTGGGATGCTGTCCAGGGAGTCAGGTTGAGGACTCTCCACGGTTGTGAATGAAAGATTGACTTGGAGACGAGACATACAGTTCTGAAAACAAGTTGGAGACCATTGGAGAATTTATTTGTTCTGCCATGAAATCAAGGGATCATAAAGCTGCAGTCATGGATAGCGAAAAATAAGACTGTGACTATTAGTGACATAGAGAGAGAGATATGTTCAGAATGTGGTGGCACGGTGGTGTAGAGGTTAGCACTGTCGCCAAGGTACTGGGTTCAAGCCCAGTGGCCGATGAGGGCCTTTCTGTGTGGAGTTTGCATGTTCTCCCCGTGTCTACGTGGGTTTCCTCCGGGTGCTCCGGTTTCCCCCACAGTCCAAAGACATGCAGGTCAGGCTAATTGGTGGCTCTAAATTGACCCTAGGTATGAATGTGAGTGCGAATGGTTGTCTGTGTCTATGTGTCAGCCCTGCGATGACTTGGCGACTTGTCCAGGGTGTGCCCCGCCTCTCGCCCATAGTCAGCTGGGATAGGATCCAGCTTGCCTGCGACCCTGTAGGACAGGATAAGCAGCTACTGATAATGGATGGATGGATGTTCAGAATGTAGAATGCCCACATGGATGTGAATCGGTGTGGTCTGCAAAGTGATGAAACCATCTCCTATTGGTCCTCTGTCGATGGTCCTAATGCTGAGTGCGCTCTGCAGGGGGACCGTGGGCAGCTTGAATTTCTGCATGATAGATCAGCTGATAAAGTTCCCTTCCACCCCTGAATCAATAAAAGCACACAGGACATGTGTGGAGTCTGTCAGCTTCAATAATACAGAGACTTTAAAAGACTTGGAATTAAATTTTCTCACCAGAATCACAGTGCGTGTAGAACCTTCTGCTAGAGCTGTACAGGACAAACGAATGGAACAGTGGTTGAGCTGATGTTCAGAGCTCCTGCAGTAGAAGCACAGACCCTCCATTTTCCTTCTATTGCACTCAGCGTGGGATAGCCGGGTGCGTGAGACCTCCATGGGTGAGCTGTCATTGGAAGTTGTGATAGGCTTAGCGCTTTCCTGAATGGACAGGTGGTGTGCCAACAGATGATCGAGTTGAATGGCTAAATCAATAAGAGAGTCCAGTATGAGTTGTTCATCCTGGCAAGCTAGTTCACTAAGAATTGCGGGACGTAGACCCTGGCGAAAAATGGTTTTCAAGGCAGGTTTGTTCCATCCACTGGCTGCTGCTAATGTTCTGAAGCCGAGAGCATATTCAGACACACTTTGGGAACCTTGTGAAATGGTGAGCAGACTTTCACCAATTTCAATACCCTCTGGTTCATGGTCAAAAACTCTCTTAAACATAGAGAAGAATTGCTCATAAGAAGTGACCTGCTCATGGTCCTTGTTTCACCCTGCACTTGCCCAGTGTAGCACTTTGCCAGTGAGGAAAGAAAGGAATTTAGCGATCTTATGTTTATTGGAGAGGTTAGGCATGGTAACGAAATACATGGAGCATTGAAGCAAGAAACCTTTACAGTTGAGAGCGTCTCTGGCAAATTTCTTGGGTGCAGGAAGTTGTAGCACAGGGCTAGGAAGAGACTCAGGGCACAGTAGGAGGGCCTGCAACATCATGGTTGCTAGTTGCGTCATACGGGTATTGAGATCCGCTAGCATCTGTTGATGTTCTCCCAGTAAGCATCCCTGAGCATTCAGAGCAGTCCGCTTCACCTCTTCTGCTACATCCATGGTGGCGAAGTATCCTGTCAGAATGCAGGCACTTATGGATGTAAATGCAGAGGAGAGCGGGGAAGCAGAGTGTCGATGATGCCAAAACGAAAGAATAGAAGCGAGGTCAGGAAGCAAGCAAGGGCTGGGTGATTGGTAAACAACATAGTATAGATGAGACAAAGAGCGTAAATGAAATAAGGCTAGCAAAGGTCAGAAAATCGAGAGGCAGATAGAGAAATGCAAGGCTTGGTATGGACTAGATGAAACATCATGATACTTTGCATTGGAATGGTGTGAGAGAGAGACTTAAGTAGTGGAAGAGCTAATTGGGGAGATGACTGTCAGCTGTGATTAATACTCCAGTGACAGAGGGTGCTGTGGATCCTGGGGATTGTAGTTCTGAGTGTCCATGTTTGTAGTTTGTGTTTTCGGCAAGTTTACTGCCACTCGCCCACGACAGAGTAAGCAGAGGTATTGTAATCAGTGCGGTTTGTTTGTTTGTTTGTGTGTCTGACTGTTAACAAACTAGCATCTAGATGGTTGCACCGATTGACTTTAAATTTTCAGGGTAGGTGGGCAATGGTTCATAGATTATCTGATTAAATTTTGGGGGTAATCAGATCAAGGTGAAGGTCAAGGTCAAGGTCAACCTTTCAGTCAAAATAACCTATTTTCCATTATAATTCAAAAACGGTTGCCAATAGACAAATGTTTACTATTATGAGCATATAGGAACTCCCATATGGCCTTTCATTTGGCACCATGATCTTTGACCTTGAAAGGTCAAACTCAAGGTCAAGTATTTTCAGAGGGCTATAACTTGAAAACGGTTGATGGTAGACAGATAATTAGCATTATCAACTTATAGGACGTGCCATATGGGCTTTCATTTGGCACCATGACCTTTGACCTTGAATGACTTTGAAATGTCAAATTCAAGGTCATGGACTAAAACCTGACAGCTGATGATTCAGAAATATTACTATTATCAGCATATTATAATTTTAAATATTCCAAAAATATTATAATAACTAAAAATCTAACCACAGAATGGGTATCTGTAAAGAAATGTTTATTATTACATGAACTGAAAAACAGAGCAATAAATCTAGTAATGTAATCTAATGTCACATTAGATTAAAGCAAGTCTTATGTAATTGGAGCAGGCCAAAATCTTTATTAGTCTAATCTGTTCTCTTAACGTTCCCTAAATCTACAAACTTAGTGGGGAATAATTCACTAACAAGCTTTAATGCACATACTAATTTGATTCAGATGTGCTGATAATATTCAACCTGATTCGTTAAAAGCTTTACCCTTTAAGAGTGCATCAAAAAGACTGTTCTGCTGCATTACAGGAATTTAGCAGATGCTCTTATCCAGAGCAACAAACCCAGAGAAGCAGTTGCCTTGCTCAAGGGCACTTCCTGCTGGTCCAGGGAATCAAACCAGCAACCTTTTGGTCCCAAAGCTGCTTCTCTAGCCATTAGGCCATAGCCTCCCCTGCCCTGCTAGTATTCACTGCTAGTGCACTGCTCGCATTCACTGCTAACTTCTGGGATCTATTGAGAGGCTCCACGGGCTGCCAGTGCTGTATAAAAAATAAAAAAAAAGGTCCATTGGAGTGAACGGAGTTGATGTGACTCTCTCTACACGACTCTAAGGAGCGCCATTCATCATGCATAGTTACACTAAACTCAGAGTGAACATACTCAGAGTTGATTAAACAAATTCAGATCAGCTGTTGCAGAACCGAAAACAGATTTTTCCTATCTCAGGGTTCATCAACTCAGAGTTTAGGGTTAGGCTGAGAGTTTGTTAAACCTGCTTTCTGCTTTGTGGAATATACACCCACCCCCCCTTGTGGTCTGTTTCTTCATTATTGCATGACAAATTATGGAGAGAAAAGGTCTGGAGTTGATTCCAAGTGTTGAATTTGCATCTATTTAGTTTTCCACATAAATGTATCTGTTTGTGAATTCAAATTTATACAAAAAGGGGGTGGGCGACACAGTGGTGTAGTGGTTAGCACTGTTGCCTCACAGCAAGAAGGTTCTGGGTTCAAGCCCAGTGGCTGATTGGGGCCTTTCTAGTGGAGTTTGCTTGTTCTGCGTGGGTTTCTTCCAGGTGCTTCAGTTTTCCCCCCACAGTCCAAAGACATGCAGGTTAGGCTAATTGGTGGCTCTAAATTGACTGTAGGTGTGAATGGTTGTTTGTCTCTATGTGTCAGCCCTGCAATGATTTAGCAACTTGTCCAGGATGTACCCTGCCTCTTGCCCATAGTCAGCTGGGATAGGCTCCAACTTGCCTGTGACCTTGTACAGGATAAGTGGTGATGGATGGCTTTAGTTGGTTTTGTTTCCCAAAGTATAAACAAACTAGTAACCTAATATACTGTGACCTTGACCAGGCAGTTACTAAAGATGAATGTAAGAACAATGTAAATGCGTCAAGCAGTACTGCACATACTCATGCCTGGAGCAAAGTAAAAACTCTCCATTTACACATCTTTTTTTCCTGCACCCTCTGGGATCGTAGTCCTAAGTCATATATCTAGTCTGAAAAAAAAATGTTCAGGGACAGTGTAATAAAATGTAAATTCTGGTTCCATGTTGTAGGCAATGTGATGCTGGAAGCATCTCTGCTGTGATGCAGATTGCCTTTGTCATTAATAAATGCCTAATTGTTTTGCCATTGCTTGTGGTTGTGTTTCAGTAGAACACTGAATCTCTGCTGGGAAATGTTGATCCCAAATGATTATTGACTACAAAGCATTTACTTGGGCTTTTATTATTATAAACACAGATACATTTTTGGCTGCAAAATGTCTTCATTTGTTCACCAAAATTGCACTCTAATTAGTTTGACTGCACAAACAAACATACTATTGTTATCCATCAGACCACTTTTTTCACCACGCTTCTTCCCTCACACTTTTCAAGATGTTGACCCCAAACCAACTTCAAGTCATTTGTCCTGTTCCCAAATAATGTGCTTGTATACAGTTTTTTGTTTTTGAAAAGACACACTTGTTCTCTCAGTTTCCCATTGTTTATTTTTTTCCCCATTGAATTGCATGGAGTATAGAAATACTCCCCCATAGAAATACATGGGGCTTTGGAATCAAAGTTGTCCTGTTCAGTCACGCTTCATCAGAGAGCCACCAGGCTTCATTACAGGGCTCAGAACAACTCATGCATCACATACACCCATCCATCATGAGCCATATTGATAGTACTGTTCTGTGTTCACAGCAGTGTTGTAGTCGAGTCACTAAACCTCAAGTCCGAGTCCAGTCTCGAGTCCCCAGTGTTCAAGTATGAGTCAAGTCCAAATCATTAAAGAAAGTTTTGAGTCGAGTCCACTATTGATTCGAGTCGAGGCTGAGAACAAGATTCCAACTGCACAATTTGATGGTGGCTGTTTCTGCCTTTATATGAAACCGTCTCTACGACTGTGTTGAATTAACATTACTGCTTGAATCCCCCATTTTAGTTAATAGGCTACAGATAAAAAGCTTGTTCATCACTCAGCAAGCCCCACCCACTATCAACAGGGCAAATAACATGAGAGGGTTAACACTAGCTAGTTGATCGGTCAGCAAGCCCTGCTATCAACAGAGCAATGAGCATAGCGTGTCACTTCGTTCTCTGGGTGGAGTCTTACCAAATGATGATTGAAGTTCGAGGTTGTGCCCGTCGTCTCCTCAATAGTTCTTCTACATATGGAACAGCAGTGGATTTTTTCCCACTGCGCAAGTCTATATAAGCAAAGCAGACAATCCTAGGGGTATTCTTTCCAGGCATTTTAACACCATTAATATTAGTTTGTTCCTGAACATGACATATGAACCGGTGAATGTGCATTCTCTTGCACGAAATTAGTATAAAAATTAATGTAAATATAAATATTGTATGCCAAATTATTATGACATGTTACAAAAAATAAAGAAAAAATCAGAGTCCTCATTTCCAATTTACGAGTCCGAATGCAGTTAATGCACAAGTCTGAGTCCAAGTCCGAGTCATCAGTGCTCAAGTCCAAGTCAAGTCACGAGTCCTTAAAATTAGGGCATGAGTCAGATTTGAGTCTGAGTCCTGGACTAGAGCACTACAAATCTGGTTCACAGAGGTGGTAAATTATGGTACTGGGAAATCACACTGAAGCAAACTCTTACTCAATTAAAAGTTGAAGTATCCAACCAAATTATACTCATGTGAAAGTCAAAGGTTTGCTACTTTAAATGTACAACAACTCAAGTATTTTCCACCCCTGTGTGTTTATGATTTCTTGACTGCCACTGGCCTAATCGCATACAGTGCAGTCCTGATCAAATGCATCCAATAAAGTTCATCAACATCTGAGTTCTGCAGCAGCTAGAGGCGCAAACAGGTGGCATGCAACATACGCCTTGCATAGGAGAGCTACACGAAGGGGGGCAGCAAAATAATGGTGCAAAATATCCATATACAAGATATGAAAATGTGTCTTTTGTCAATTGTCTTTGTTTAGACATTTAAAATAGCTACATGCTGTATTATAGACATATTTTTGAAGTTACAGCCAGGTCTAGTCTGGAAAAGGCAGGCTACTTATTCATTACAGCTGCAGTCCAGTGACAGTATCAATGATGATAGTTCAAATGTTGTCATAAAAATTTCTAGAGCATGAGGTTTTGTGGCTCCCTGTGATCTAAGCTGTAAATTTGTCATGACATAGAGGAGCTGAGATGGAGAAAGTGCAAAAGAAACTTTCAGGGGTGCAGAATGGGAAAAGAAAGAGGGAAAAGGAAAAACTTCTGATGGAATGAGAGAAAAATTGTCTATGTGGATGAAAGACTGAAAGAAAGTAGAACATAAAGCATCATTTCGGTGAAAATCTTTAGAGGGGAAACTTGAAGTTGACATTTTATAGTTATAATTAGCTAAACTAGACTAGCTAATGTTAGATAACACTAAGTAGGCTAACATAGTTTTATAAGACATGGGAAAAGACCAGATAACATCAGCCTATTGCCTCAGTACATTGAAAATGAATGTTGTTAGCTGGTGTTAAAATATAGATTTTCGTTTAACCTGATGGCCAAATCCCAATTTTTTTATCAGGACATGTTTTTCTGCCTTCACCTCAAATCATTGATAGCTAAGTTATACCACAAGCCAGCTTTCCTCAGCTGTGAAGTTGAAGTTCAGAATATCTTGTTCAGTTCCCCTAAATAACTCTGGCTAGCAGCGGTATTTACCCATGGGTTTTGTTGTGTTTATGCCACTTAGTTGCTAACTTATGCTACTAATATGGTGCTATAGACAATCAACCTGTTTATCAGCGAACAGTCCTAAAAGTCCTAAAAGTAGATAAAGAGAACCCAGTTAAACAAATGAGACAAAAATATTATTCTTGGTCATTTATTTATTGAGGAAAATGATCCAATATTACATATCTGTGAGTGACAACCTTTGCTTTCAGTATCTGGTGTGACCCCGTTGTGCAACAATAACTGCAACTAAACATTTCCGGTAACTGTTGATCAGTCCTGCACACCAGCTTGGAGGAATTTTAGCCCATTCCTCCGTACAGAACAGCTTCAACTCTGGGATGTTGGTGGGTTTCCTCACATGAACTACTCGCTTCAGGTCCTTCCACAACATTTCGATTGGATTAAGGTCAGGACTTTGACTTGGCCATTCCAAAACATTAACTTTATTCTTCTTTAACCATTCTTTGATAGAACGACTTGTGCGCTTAGGGCCGTTGTCTTGCTGCATGACCCACCTTCTCTTGAGATTCAGTTCATAGACAGATGTCCTGACATTTTCCTTTAAAATTCACTGGTGTTATTCAGAATTCATTGTTCCATCAATGATGGCAAGCCATCCTGGCCCAGATGCAGCAAAACAGGTCCAAACCATGATACTACCACCACCATGTTTCACAGATGGGATAAGGTTCTTATGCTGGAATGCAGTGTTTTCCTTTCTCCAAACATAACGCTTCTCATTTAAACCAAAAAGTTATATTTTGGTCTCATCCATCCACAAAACATTTTTCCAATAGCCTTCTGGCTTGTCCACATGATCTTTAGCAAACTGCAGATGAGCAGCAATGTTCTTTTTGGAGAGTGGTGGCTTTCTCCTTGCAACCCTGCCATGCACACCATTGTTGTTCAGTGTTCTCCTCATGGTGGACTCATGAACATTAACATTAGCCAATGTGAGAGAGGCCTTCAGTTGCTTAGAAGTTACCCTGGGGTCCTTTGTGACCTCGCCGACTATTACACGCCTTGCTCTTGGAGGGATCTTTGTTGGTCGACCACTCCTGGGGAGGGTAACAATGGTCTTGAATTTCATCCCTTTGTACACAATCTGTCTGACTGTGGATTGGTGGAGTCCAAACTCTTTAGAGATGGTTTTGTAACCTTTTCCAACCTGATGAGCATCAACAACGCTTTTTCTGAGGTCCTCAGAAATCTCCTTTGTTCATGCCATGATACACTTCCACAAACGTGTGCTATGAAGCTCAGACTTTGATAGATCCCTGTTCTTTAAATAAAACAGTGTGCCCACTCACACCTGATTGTCATCCCATTGATTGAAAACACCTGACTCTAATTTCCTCTTCAAATTAACTGCTAATCCTAGAGGTTCACATACTTTTGCCACTCACAGATATGTAATATTGGATCATTTTCTTCAATAAATAAATCACCAAGTATAATATTTTTGTCTCATTTGTTTAACTGGTTTCTCTTTATCTACTTTTAGGACTTGTGTGAAAATCTGATGTTGTTTTAGGTCATATTTATGCAGAAATATAGAACATTCTAAAGGGTTCATAAGCTTTCAAGCACCACTGTATATCCCTCATGCTGTTCTGACAATACTGACATTTGATGATGGGGCGCCGATGTTGATGTTTCATACCCCTCCAGAAATGGGTGGTTCTGCCTCTGGTGATGGATAAAATTGAGTCATTTTTAGTGACCTTTTAGAGATGTGTGATTAAAGCAGACTATGATGTTGCTTGTTATTTGCATATGTATATACAGTGGTGCTTGAAAGTTTGTGAACCCTTTAGAATTTTCTATATTTCTGCATAAATATGACCTAAAACATCATCAGATTTTCAGACAAGTCCTAAAAGTAGATAAAGAGAACCCAGTTAAACAAATGAAACAAAAATATTATACTTGGTCATTTATTTATTGAGGAAAATGATCCAATATTACATATCTGTGAGTGGCAAAAGTATGTGAACCTCTAGGATTAGCAGTTAATTTGAAGAGGAAATTAGAGTCAGGTGTTTTCAATCAATGGGATGACAATCAGGTGTGAGTGGGCACCCTGTTTTATTTAAAAAAACAGGGATCTATCAAAGTCTCATCTTCACAACACATGTTTGTGGAAGGGTATCATGACACGACCAAAGGAGATTTCTGAGGACCTCAGAAAAAGCATTGTTGATGCTCATCAGGCTGGAAAAGGTTACAAAACCGTCTCTAAAGAGTTTGGACTCCATCAATCCACAGTCAGACAGATTGTGTACAAATGGAGGAAATTCAAGACCAGTGTTACCCTCCCCAGGAGTGATTGACCAACAAAGATCACTCCAAGAGCAAGGCGTGTAATAGTCGGCGAGGTCACAAAGGACCCCAGGGTAACTTCTAAGCAACCGAAGGCCTCTCTCACATTGGCTAATGTTAATGTTCATGAGTCCACCATCAGGAGAACACTGAGCAACAATGGTGTGCATGCCAGGGTTGCAAGGAGAAAGCCACTGCTCTCCAAAAAGAACATTGCTGCTCATCTGCAGTCTTCTAAAGATCACATGGACAAGCCAGAAAGCTATTGAAAAAATGTTTTGTGATGGATGAAACCAAAATAGAACTTTTTGGTTGAAATGAGAAGCATTATATTTGGAGAAAGGAAAACACTGCATTCCAGCATAAGAACCTTATCCCATCTGTGAAACATGGTGGTGGTAGTATCATGGTTTGGGCCTGTTTTGCTGCATCTGGGCCAGGATGGCTTGCCATCATTGATGGAACAATGAATTCTGAATTATACCAGTGAATTCTAAAGGAAAATGTCAGGACATCTGTCCATGAACTGAATCTCAAGAGAAGGTGGGTCACGCAGCAAGACAACGGCCCTAAGCACACAAGTCGTTTTACCAAAGAATGGTTAAAGAAGAATAAAGTTAATGTTTTGGAATGGCCAAGTCAAGGTCCTGACCTTAATCCAATCGCAATGTTGTGGAAGGACCTGAAGCAAGCAGTTCATGTGAGGAAACCCACCAACATCCCAGAGTTGAAGCCATTCTGTATGGAGGAATGGGCTAAATTCCTCCAAGCTGGTGTGCAGGACTGATCAACAGTTACTGGAAATGCTTCAGGAGTCATCTTTTACTTTTCTAGTGCGGTTACTTATTTGCATATGTTGTTTTTATTCTTATTTATTTATTTATTTATTTATTTATTTATATGCTGAGCTGATGACCCCTTTAACATTTCACTACATGTAAAATGTATGTGACAAATAAAAGCACTTGACTTGACTTGACTTGACTTAGTTGCCGTTATTGTTGCACAAGGGGGTCACACCAGATACTGAAAGCAAAGGTTCACATACTTTTGCCACTCACAGATATGTAATATTGGATCATTTTTCTGAATAAATAAATGACCAAGTATAATATTTTTGTCTCATTTGTTTAACTGGGTTCTCTTTATCTACTTTTAGGACTTGTGTGAAAATCTGATGATGTTTTAGGTCATATTTATGCAGAAATATAGAAAATTCTAAAGGGTTCACAAACTTTCAAGCACCACTGTACCTGAGGTATGGAGTACACTCTCTATTGAGGAGATGAACATCAGGACAGTTTCCTCCCACAGTCCAAAGACATGTGGATTAGGTCAACTGGCTACTCTAAAATGCCCATAGGTGTGAATGTGAGTATGAATGGCTGTCGGTCTCTCTGTGTTAGACCCCTGATTGACTGGAAACCTGTCCAGGGGGTACCCTGCCTCTCATCCAATGTTACCTAGAATTGGATCCAGCTCACCAGTGACCTACAATGGATCAGCAGTATATAAAATGAATGAATGAATGAATGAATGAATGAATGAATTAATGAATTAATGAAAATCAAGATCAAGAGATTTTCTTGCAATGCATACTTTAATGGAAGTTAAGCAAAGACACCACTAATACAATAATATAAATGTAGAAAAGTTTACTGTGGACTGCAATGCAAGCATGTAGCACGCTGCTGGTTTTACAGTTATTGCTTTTGGTGTAGCTTTTGCAGTGGTGTAGCTCCAGACCCGGTTTTGGGTGTTGGTTTCCCCAGGCCACCATGGGTGATGTGTGTTCTACTTGCTTTGGACCACAGTGTGTTTGCTGCTCTCATCAACTTCAGGGTTTACCAGCGCTTTGTGTAGCAATGTTTCTGTGCTCACTTTGTGCACACGTGGCGTTTCAAGCGCTATTGCCCAGAGACATCACGGTGGCTGTGCAGGCAGTGTGAGACATACAGTACCTTTGGACTGGAGTTACATCACCTCTAACTGGAGTTACATTTCTCCCCCCAATTTATTTTGTAATTGTAACACACCTTGGGTGTGAGAAAGACTATGTAAATTATTATTATTATTATTATTATTATTATTATTATTATTATTATTATAGAGAACAATGCTATTTATTTTGTCTGAAAGTGGAGTAAAATTTGTATTGTTTGTATCTATAAATAGCTGTCAGCTGTTAAAAATAAACTTAGAATGTTTCTGAAAAATATAATGTTGAATGTTTCTGTAAAAATATAATGAATTTGGGGACAGAATAGTAGACAGTCCAAAAATGATCAGTGAATTAAATGAAAAAATTTAAAAGATTTTTTTTTTAATTGGTCCATAACTTTGACAGGATACTTTCAGTCTTATAGCAACTGTAAGCTCATTTTTATGCAACACTTAATTTAAATATTAAGCCGGTACTGGGATTTGTTTGGGCATAAATATTATTATGGTATATTCATGTGGAAAATTTGTTTTGGCGTTATGGTACATTATGTTGTTTATGTTACTCCACCACTTCAAAAAAAGGTAATGTTGTATGTAGCGCCCTCTGGCGACTATATTCTCTACTGCAATTCTCAAGGTTTTGACTGTCGCTGTCCATTGTCCTGTAACACAACACTGACTTTGGACAAACACACACACACACACACACACACAATATACCAGTCCAGTATATCTGATGGATCAGAAAGTGCTAGAGACAACTGTGTTTGTTAGATGCATGCAGTGTTTACACTTTAGTGATATGTCAGAGCATGAAATTGATGTTAACTGTGAGTCAAAACAGGAGCTGGATGGATCATTTATTTTCCCTTGGAACTGGCTAGCATAAAACAGCATATGGTGTGTGGATGTAAGCATCATATTTCCACTTGCAAATGTGAATATATTTGCACCTGATCCTGGCACAGTGATAACAGGAGGTGTGCAGAAAGAGAGAAAGAAAAAAAAGAGAGAGAGAGACCTTTGTGCCTCATGCAGAAACCTTCATGTGGTTTGTAATTAAGCAGAGCAAATTCACTTCTCTCTCTCTCTCTCTCTCTCTCTCTCTCTCTCTCTCTCTCTCTCTCTCTGTGTGTGTGTGTGTGTGTGTGTGTGTGTGTGTGTGTGTGTGTGTGTGTGTGTGTGTGTGTGTGTGCACGCGCATGCACATCGGATGCAGCGTATAGTGCAGTATAGGGGATGGGTTGAACCACTGCAGTCCTTTATTACAATGCACAGCACTGCGCTATGACCTAAGAGAGAGAGAGAGAGAGAGAGAGAGAGAGAGAGAGAGAGAGAGTGTTGGGGAGGGGTGTCTGTGTTTGTGACTATGTGTGCTTTTTATACACTGGGGTTGCTACATTAAAACACCAAAACGTTATTATCTAGGCTGCAGTTTACTATTGCCCAAGGCCAGCAGGCAGGTCAATTGATCGACGTGTGTGTGTGTGTGTGTGTGTGTGTGTGTGTGTGTGTGTGTGTGTGTGTGTGTGTGTGTGTGTGTGTGTGTTGTGTGTGTGAAAGGTTGAGTGGAGCTCTCTATTCACCAGCACCATTTCTGCATGAAAGAGCTGTCACTCTGCATTAGCCAGTCCCTGCTCTTAACTCTCTTCTCCCTGTGTGTGTGTGTGTGTGTGTGTGTGTGTGTGTGTGTGTGTGTGTGTGTGTGTGTGTGAGATTCTTTGAAGGTCATAGTTCATTGCCCAACACCACTGCAGTCTCTCCATATGTGACTTCAGCCATTTGACAGCGTGTATAATGAGCAGCGAGAGCAAGTCTCAAGCTTTCTCTCCTTGAAATGATGGCAGGATGACATTGTTGCCTCTTAACCTCACCTTCCTCCTCTCTTCCTCTCCTCCTCCTCCTCCTCCTCCTCCTCCTCCCAACCTTCTGTCAGTCTGGACATAAGACATCCTTTTACTTTTTACAAAAAAAGAAGACTTCAAATAGCCTTACTTAGCAATGAAGGGAAAATGTTCCTGCTAGATCTGCTCAGGCATTCTTGAGACATCTGTCGCATTAAACTCAACAACCCTCCTCCCCCATCTCTCTCTCTCTCTCTCTCTCTCTCTCTCTCTCTCTCTCTGCGGAATTTGACTTCCTGACACATCACTGCCATCATAAAGAAAGAGAAAGAGACAAATCTTGTCCACTTTTTTCAGCTGCGTTCCTTAATTTAGCTAGTGGTCACTTCAGATAGGGACAATGAATGAGGATGATATTCAAAACATTCTCTCTCTCTCTCTCTCTCTCTCTCTCTGGTCCATTCTAATAGATGACTGAGTAGTGAGTTGTAAATGCGCATGTGAGTGTGTCACTGTGAATCACATGCAGGATGCAGGACAAGTGAAGGAACGAGAGGTAGTTGCATTGCGCGTGCGCATGCGCCAGTGTCTTTCTCGTCGTTTAAGGGTTGTGATGCGACAAGTTGCTTACGTCTCTCTCTCTCTCTCTCTCTCTCTCTCTCTCTCTCTCTGTGCGGGCGGGGTGTACGCAGTCGCTCTGAGGACACACACACACACACACGTTCAGTGCGTGCGCGTGGACACCAAAAAAAAAGCCCTGTTCCAGTGACGCCAGGTCGCGCGCGCGCTCAGTGTCTCCTCCACAGAAGGTTGCTAGTTCTAATGCAAGTAAACTTCCTTCATCATTAGTGCCGCCTTTGTTGTTTTTGTTTCGTTTTCTTTTGGGATCGTACGGTCTTGCGTTATTTATTTACTTCCCTCGAGCCGTCATTCTCCTTCTATCTGTCAGTCTTCTCTGTTTCACAGAGCGACGTTCTTCGAAAGGGGGTAAGAGCCTATAACACTCTCCTAGTTGTAATTCTTTCAGGATGATCGGGATGTGCTTCTTGACATAGTTTTCTTTTCTTTCGCATGCATGCCCATCCGAGAGTGTCGAAACGCACCGTGCAGTAGGTTATATCCCATCCATCACATGCAAACTGCAAGCTTGCAGACTGTCACTCAGCGTGCACTGTGCAAAAATGCACTGAGACATGAATGGGCGAGATGTGTGTGTGTGTGTGTGTGTGTGTGTGTGTGTGTGTGTGTGTGTGTGTGTGTGTGTGTGTGTAAATGGTTTGCACGTGAATCCACATCCAGCATCACTAATGCAGTGCACCTCGATTAGTTTGTTTTCTCCAATTAACCAGTGTGCTCACAGAAGGAGAGGATGTGTTTTAGCTCCATGCTCTGCTCAGAGCGCGCGCGTGTTGTGTTCTTTCTTTCTTTCTTTCTTTCTTTCTTTCTTTCTTTCTTCTTTCTTTCTTTCTTTCTTTCTTTCTCCCCTCAGTGTGCGGTGCTCTCTGATAGTAAAGAACACGCACTGCGGCTCGTCCAGCAGCCGCTTCCCGCAAAAACACAGCGGCCCACAAGCTCTGCATGTCCATCCCTTCATCACTTCATCATGACGTCAGCTTGGACCGTGCGCTTTTGGTGCGTCACGTGACCCAAGGAGCACCACATCAGCCTGTCAAGGCCTTCTACATCCATGCATGCATCCATTATCCATAACCGCTCATCCTGTCCAGGGTCGCGGGCAAGCTGGAGCCTATCCCCAGCTGACTAGGGGTGAGAGGCGGGGTACACCCTGGACAAGTCGCCAGGTCATCACACAACTGACACATAGAGACAAACAACCATTCACACTCACATTCACATCTACGGTCATTTTAGAGCCACCAGTTAACCTAATCTGCAGACTGTAGAGGAAACCCATGCAGACACAGGGAGAACATGCAAACTCCACACAGAAAGGCCCTCGTCAGCCACTGGGCTCGAACCCATAACCTTGCTGTGAGGCGACAGTGCTAACCACTACACCACCGTGCCACCCGACGTTAAAGAATCTAAATATTTAAATAATCAGAAAAGAAATGAACATGAGATGCTGAAGCACACTACTACCCTGCAAACTCACTGCAGCCTGATATTATGGTATGCAGTGTTTAAAATGTCTGCTTAGACATCAATAAATAAATTTAGTAGCCTCGTTAGGGTTGTAATAGGTTACAATCAGAATCAGAATCAGGTTTATTGGCCAAGTATGTTGACACACACAAGGAATTTGGTTCCGGCAGTTGGTGTCTCTGTCGTGATCCAGAAAAAGAAAGAAATGTATATATGTATATGGTATGTACATTATAGACAATACAGACAATATATACGAGCTACATCCAGGACATGGAGAACTAAAACTGTGACATAAATGTCGATATGTCACTCGTGAGGAAATCAATTAATTGTTTTGATACATTTTAGTACTTTTTGTTTGTGAATGTGTTGATATAATAAGAAAATCACATGCTGGCTTGAAGATATGAAGTTTATCTTCTTGTGTTGAAAAACTCGCATTTTTCATATGAAATACATCACGGATCTGAGTGACATATTTAAATAATATTGGGTGGTGTTGAGTGGTATATCAAATATATTCCATTCAGTCTACGGTTCGTTCAATATCATGCTAGCTGAATGGAATATATCCGATATACTACGAAAAAAAGCCAGCCAATATTATTATTATTATTATTATTATTATTATTACACATATACATTCCTTTTGAGTTTTCAACGCATCTTTCTCTTTCAAAATTCTCTCAAAATCTTCCGTATTTAACGAAGCTATCGTGGAAGTTTTACATCTCCAATGTGTGACATCATGTTGTCTTGACAACCATGCAATATTGTAAACCATATTCAACGCTCATTCTCCATTGGGTAGAATGATGTAATACATGTAGGATAAGCGATATGATAACAATATTGCATGCTATCAAATCAAATGAATGAAACCTGCTAGAAGCGAATAGAACACAGGTTTTTGTTCCATGGAAAAAGTGTCCTGTATGTATAATAATTCCCAGTATTTCACTCCGATGACATCACTCCCAATGTTTTCCTGCTGACTGGATGCGCGTTGTCAAAATGGCAAACCGGTTCAAAATTAAAATTCTTTTGATTAACTTGCATATTTTCTTTGTGGATGTGTCCATATAATATAAAGAACATTACACAGTGGTGTGAAGATATGACGTTTATCTTCTTCTGTTGAAAATATTTTCACTCATTTGCTTCGCTCACTCATGAATATATTCACCACTCAAAGATAGACTTCATATCTTCAGGCAACCGTGTAATATCGTCTGTATGCAATCTACAATATCAACAGTATACAGACAATATGCAGGTTATTTCCAGACGAGACACAATATACAAAAATATACACATATTACAGGCAGTGTACACAGAGTGCAGTGTGGTTGTGCAAATAAGACTATATGATACAAGAAGAACAAGTGGCACAATAGTATATGGCAAAGACGGTTCAGGTCAGCAATTTATGAGGGTGATGGCATGGGGAAAGAAGCTGATCCTGTGATGCAAAGAACAGCTCCTGTGATGCAGCTCTCCATATATGCAAAGAACTCTGGGTACCAAGTTCTAGTGGCATAAAGTTATGGATGTGGAAAGTGCATCTGTATCTTAGATTTCATACAAAAGCCCACTTGATTTCTTTACACTCACTCACTCACTCACTCACTCACTCAGTCACATTTTTCACACATTTTTATTTAATTCTTGATATTTGGAATAACACTTGACATGGTGACGGTTCTTAGGTTAACACTCAGACATTTGCACACTCCTGCTGTTGTTTCCCTTTCACATTTTTTTTCCCACGTCACATTTTGCCAGTTTCTCACGTTGTTAAATGTGCAACTTACTTATGCTTGAGTCAAGCTGCTCTGTGATATTGATCTGAAGAGTCCAATCACCAGGCCCTCTTCTGGCAGATTATGTTCTACACAGTCCCCTTAATCAGCCCAAGCATTATTATTATCCATCCATTATTCATAATCACTTATCCTGTGCAGGGTCGCAGGCAAGCTGGAGCCTATCCCAGCTGGCTATGAGTGAGAGGCAGGGTACACCCTGGACCAGATCATCACAGGGCTGACACATAGAGACAAACAACCATTCACACTCACATTCACACCTACGGTCAATTTAGAGCCACCAGTTAACCTAACCTGCATGTCTTTGGACTGTGGGGGAAACCGGAACACCCGGAGGAAACCCAGACAGACACGGGGAGAACATGCAAACTCCGCACAGAAAGGCCCTCGCCGGCCGCTAGGCTTGAACCCAGAACCTTCTTGCTGTGAGGTGACAGTGCTAACCACTACACCACTGTGCTGCCTATTATTATTATTATTATTATTATTATTATTATTATTATAAGCCTTGGGATGAGAGCTTGGCGTGAGATCAGCTCTTTTCTTCTAGAACAAATTTCAACCTAAAGCACTCTGAGCAGGAGGTGTTGTTGTGCCTCAGGTGACAGTGACAGCTCTCCATGTATGCAAAGATCTCTGTGGGTACCACATTCTAGTGGCATTTCGGTATTTAGTCTTCTTGTCATCCCTGGTTGAGATGGCACAGTCTGTGTGTTTGAGTCTCCTCCTGATAGTCCTCCTGTCAGAGCATAGAAGCTCTACTGCAGTGCACAACACTGTACTCTGATCAATGGCATGTAAGGGTTGGGTTGACAAGGAAACGCTCACAGCTCCAGGATCATGTCTGTTCGCAGCTTCTAACCTGACGTCCTGGACATGACCAAACTTTTCTCGAAAGAAATTGTAGGTAGATTATTATGCATGTCGGGGACAGGAAATATCCCCAGCTTACATACATAATTCCAGGTTTGGTCCTGTGGCGTAAATGTGAGAGAAGGGTTTGCATTTTGGTTTAAAATCCCAAAAACACTTCCAGTGAAAAATGATCGTTATTAAATCCTCATAAATGATGAATTGTGTGCCTGCCATTGCTATTTTTGATACAGTCTTATCCTCATGTACATGTCCTGTGGTTGACATTTCTAATTTGTTTGCTATCAGATGAACTGGTGCCATAACAGTGATGCGTTAACAGAATATGACAGATATGACAGAGTACGATCGCAAGTCCAAGATGATTTCTAATGATCCGTTAATGTATGCAGTGAATGAAAAGGGGGGGGGATCCTTAATCAGCCCAATGATTAAAATACAGAGTTAGTCAAAATTATGTTAATACTTAAATGGTAGAAACCATTTATTCACAAAACATACACCATATGTGCAAGATGATTTACAGGACGGTCATAACCTGTTCGCCATCATGTTCAGCACACAAAAACCAGTGAGTAACTACCATTTAAAGCCCGGACACACATTTTGTGGGGAATAGATGACACCACAGTCCGTATTCTGTCCTTGAGGTCATTGGTATCATGAACTTTCCTGCTATACACTTGCTCCTTCACCATAGGGCGTCAACTCAGGGGAGTGTGGAGGCCACGTCAATGGTTCACTGTGACCTATCCATCGACCTGGAAATGTGTGGTCGAGATAAGCATGAATAGTACGGCCAAAATGCAGCGGTGCGCCATCCTGTTGGAAATACCCCATCAATCGGATCTGTTGTGGAAGTTCATCAATGGCGTACTGCTGCACCATCTGTAAGTAGACGTCTGACGTCACTGTTGGGGTGTCAAAAAAGTAGGGCCCAATTACGCCAGCAGCGGTCATGGCGCACCACACATTCAGGAGAAAAATAATCCATTAGTGTTAATATAATTTTGACTAACCCTGTAAGGCTGGGGGTGAGAGCATGGACCAAGGTCATGATAGTCATGAATGTTTTTTTTTCTTCTTTTGTACGAGCATTATTGTGTGAGATCAGAAATGTGTGCTGTATTGGCTTCAGTGGTAATATCTCACGAAATCCTATTGCATCAATTAGTGTTTCTCAACATGGGGTCTGGGGACATGAAGCAAAGTCAAAGCTAACAGTACATTATTTTTAATCAGTATTTTGTTTCAAATATAACCCATAATTATCAAATGTATTACATTGATTATTAATGTCTTACAGTGATTAACTCATTTGACCATAATTATAAATGGGTTTAATGCAAACATTAGGAACTCAAATATGGTAAACTTGGACAATGGAAAATACAGGAATAAAAAGCTCTATGGCTCAAATAAATAAGAAAGAAGATTCTGGGTTCAAACCCTGTGGCTGATTGGGGCCTTTCTGTGTAGAGTTTGCATGTTCTCCTCGTGCCTGCATGGGTTTCCTTTGGGTGCTCCGGTTTCCTCCCACAGTGCAAAGACATGTGGATGAGCTCCACTGGCTACTCTAAATTGCCCATAGGTATGAATGTGGCTGTTCATCTTTATGTTAGCCCTGCGATGGTTTGGTGACCTGCCCACGGTGTTACCCCACCTCTCTCTTGAAGTCAGATGGATTTGATTCCAGCTTCCCTCACGACCCTCACAGCTAAGCAACATACAGCACTGTGCAAAAGTCTTAGGCACCCTATGGTTTTTTTAATACAAACTTTGTTATAGATTTCTATTTTATGACTTCTACATTATTGAGTCAGTACAAAAACATTTTAGAGTCCAAACGTTCGTTTTCCAGCACAAAATTAAATGTTACAGACAGTGGCGGCTCCAGAGATTTTTCCTTAGGGTGGCAAAGGAGGGGCATAGGTTCCAGGAGAGGGGCATAGGTTGTCGATGCAGCAGTTTATACAAATCATAGAAATCATTTTTACTTATGCTCAAGAAAGACTCACAATCAAGTCATCTTGTCAAATATGTATTGAGCTTTTGTACCATCAAGAAAAACGGATTCAACCATCTAAACCATCTTTTCTGAAAGTATATTCCCAAGCAATGAATGGAACTATTCTGCCCTAGCGATGTATCAAAAAATAGACAGATAGCAAACGGTTTAGATTGTGGATCTTTACTGAAGACTTCAAACTTATACAGATGTGTTCATCCTCGATTTCCGTAAAACTAATAGAAACAAATTAAGTATATCACTAAACTGAATAGGGGCGGCACGGTGGTGTAGTGGTTAGCGCTGTCGCCTCACAGCAAGAAGGTCCGGGTTCGAGCCCCGTGGCCGGCGAGGGCCTTTCTGTGCGGAGTTTGCATGTTCTCCCCGTGTCCGCGTGGGTTTCCTCCGGGTGCTCTGGTTTCCCCCACAGTCCAAAGACATGCAGGTTAGGTTAACTGGTGACTCTAAATTGACCGTAGGTGTGAATGTGAGTGTGAATGGTTGTCTGTGTCTATGTGTCAGCCCTGTGATGACCTGGCGACTTGTCCAGGGTGTACCCCGCCTTTCGCCCGTAGTCAGCTGGGATAGGCTCCAGCTTGCCTGTGACCCTGCAGAACAGGATAAAGCGGCTAGAGATAATGAGATGAGACTAAACTGAATAGCATACAGGCGAAAACGCGAGCTAGGCTGACCTAGCTGAGTAATGCTAACACAAGTTGTTTACTTTCGAAAGCCTATCACTTTACAAAACTATTAGCTTTCATTTCGTTGCCTAGCATACACAGAAAGTAAAACATAACTTACAGGTATAGCTACTACTGGAACCTAGCGAGACAGCACTCCATAGATCCAACCAATGACTGTATAGCCTACTGCATCCAACAAAAAACTAACGTTTTAGAAAAACTAACGTCTCTGATTGTAATAAAAATATTGATAATAAAGATAGCTGGGCTAAAATAATAATTGAGTACCAAAATGCATTTAACATAGAAAGGACAAGACTATTCTATCAGGTGAAAACAATTTGACAAACCTCTTTTGCTCCAGCACGTTGCCTCATCAGAAGTCAAGCATTCAGAAGAATCATAACAGAAGAACGTCTCTCTCTGAGTGAAACCATTTCAAAATTCCGGGGGTGGGGTGTAAAATAACGTAAATAACGGTAGGTAGAGATGAGATGAGGTCTTAGTATCTCTGTAGATAGATAATTGAATTTCAAAAATGTGTTTTAATAAATAATTCTTTTTAAAATAGGGGGGCAACCGTGGTGGCAAGACATATTTTTACAGTGGCAACTGCCACCTTTTGCCACCCCTTAAAACCGCGCCTGGTTACAGAAAAAAAAAAGTTTGTGTCTGAGCAGCATATTACATAAGAGAGCACTTTTCAGATTAAAAAAGAAAACATAATGAAGGCTACTGGGTTTTGGTGCAAAATTAAGAAGCAAGTGTGACAGTCAAAGTGTCCAGAAGAACTGTGGCTGGTTCTGTAAGATCTCATCTCATCTCATTATCTCTAGCCGCTTTATCCTTCTACAGGGTCGCAGGCAAGCTGGAGCCTATCCCAGCTGACTACAGGCGAAAGGCGGGGTACACCCTGGACAAGTCGCCAGGTCATCACAGGGCTGACACATAGACACAGACAACCATTCACACTCACATTCACACCTACGGTCAATTTAGAGTCACCAGTTAACCTAACCTGCATGTCTTTGGACTGTGGGGGAAACCGGAGCACCCAGAGGAAACCCACACGGACACAACATGCAAACTCCACACAGAAAGGCCCTCGCCAGCCACGGGGCTCGAACCCGGACCTTCTTGCTGTGAGGCGGCAGCGCTAACCACTACACCACCGTGCCACCCTGGTTCTGTAAGATGCTCAGTAAAGCCTACAGCTCATTTCCTTATCAAACTGCGCTCAGTGGACCTGAGACTACTATTTTTTAAAAAGTAAAGCATCGTCTCACACCAAATATTGACTGTGTTTCATTTATTATGGCTTACTCTTTATAGTATTTTTTTAATGTTGAAACATTTCATTTCATTATTCTGTAAGGCATTTTTTGGTCGACAGCATTTCTTTACATGTGCCTAAGACTTTTGCATAGTACTGTAGATCATGGATGGATGAATGGATTATATGCAAAGGAGGTCCATGGTGTTTACTTTACCTTTAAAAGGATCTTTGGCTTAACAACATTTGAGAACCCTCTGATCTAGAGTTTCCTATGACAGGGACTTAATAGCACATGCATGCCTCAATTTAATCTTGCTTGTTTTCTTGCCATCTCTCTCTCTCTCTCTCTCTCTCTCTGTCTCACTTTGATTTGTTCAGTGTGTCTCTGTCTTTCTGTCTACCCCTCGGATTTAGTTCCCAATCTGTGAAATAGAGATCAATGCTTTTAATGTGGACAGCTGTTTCTTTGCCATGCTTCCCATAAAAAAGCTCATCTACTAATTTATTATTAAGCAAGGAAATAAGCACAGTTATTTATGATGACTCAGCTTTTGTGTGTGTGTGTGTGTGTGTGTGTGTGTGTGTGTGTGTGTGTGTGTGTGAAACTACTAGTATATAGCAGAGGTCAGTTAAAGAGAGAGATATGAGTTATGACTTCCTTTCTCATACATACATATACACATGAGCACACTTGCATACACGAGTTAGCCAAGCAGCTCTGATAATTAACTCTACCACAGACCACGGTGTCTACAGGGATTGAGCTTCTCCCAGAATGAGATTTCTCTGTCTTAAATGAATTCACACACACACACACACACACACACACACACACACACACACACACACACACACACACTTCAGAAATGGTAACCAAGACATCCTTGTAGAACACAAGCCATCTGGTACTGAGGTTACATTTCAGGCACACAAGCAGTCAGCATTGCTCTGTTCATGTTTTCTGTATACATGTAAGCTCTGGAAGCGTACACTATATTCACCAGATATCTATTATTATTCTATCCACATTCACTGGATATGAGCAATCGTGCACTCTGATTGGCTATTCTACTACTAGGCTATCAGCTCATATACCGTGAGTAGAGGAAAAAAAATGGCAACGTGTGTTGCTGAACCAACCAAGGATGAAATAAAAACTCTACTCAAAAACAAAACCCCCAAAAAATACAAAAAAACAACAAAACGTGGAATGAAAGCATTTGATGGTAAGAACGTATCTTTTTTTTTTCAAGAATTATTATTGGGCGGCATGGTGGTGTAGTGGTTAGCGCTGTCACCTCACAGCAAGAAGGTCCGGGTTCGAGCCCCAGGGCCGGCAAGGGCCTTTCTGTGCGGAGTTTGCATGTTCTCCCCGTGTCCGCGTGGGTTTCCTCCGGGTGCTCCGGTTTCCCCCACAGTCCAAAGACATGCAGGTTAGGTTAACTGGTGACTCTAAATTGACCGTAGGTGTGAATGTGAGTGTGAATGGTTGTCTATGTCTATGTGTCAGCCCTGTAATGACCTGGCGACTTGTCCAGGGTGTACCCCGCCTTTCGCCCGTAGTCAGCTGAGATAGGCTCCAGCTTGCCTGCGACCCTGTAGAACAGGATAAAGCGGCTACAGATAATGAGATGAGATGAGATTATTAGGCGGCATGGTGGTGTAGTGGTTAGCGCTGTCACCTCACAGCAAGAAGGTCCGGGTTCGAGCCCCATGGCCGGCGAGGGCCTTTCTGTGCGGAGTTTGCATGTTGTCCGCGTGGGTTTCCTCCGGGTGCTCCGGTTTCCCCCACAGTCCAAAGACATGCAGGTTAGGTTAACTGGTGACTCTAAATTGACCGTAGGTGTGAATGTGAGTGTGAATGGTTGTCTGTGTCTATGTATCAGCCCTGTGATGACCTGGCGACTTGTCCAGGGTGTACCCCGCCTTTCGCCCGTAGTCAGCTGGGATAGGCTCCAGCTTGCCTGCGACCCTGTAGAAGGATAAAGCGGCTAGAGATAATGAGATGAGATGAGATCTTTAAGCATTCAAATTTGTTGATTTTTTTTAGACTGGTTCAAAAGCTCAAAGAAAAATTAAATTTGAATATTTTACTACATTTGTATGCAATTTGTCACGTGTCCACTAAGCGGAAATTATTTTGTCGGATGTTTTGTATCAAGTTTTTATTTATCGAATTTGCAAAAAAAAAATTAAAATGCTCTGTTTTTCAAACTCTAGTGAATGTACATAGAATAAAACAGTTATTCCACTCAATCTTATCATACATGGCTTATAGGCAACTCGGTGCTACGCGCCTCGTCAGCTACCAGCTCATGTACGAGTCAATTTCGTGGAATAACTGTTAAATATTATTTCACACACTGTTAATGAATGTGCATGACCAGATGTGACAGATGTATCAAATCTGATATGATATGACATGATATGATTGATTGATCATGTCTTAATGCTGTACGTTTTCCATCCAGCAAAAATAAGCATTGCTAAAATGTATGCCTGAGAAAGTTTCCATTTTCAGTTGACTAAAACATTCAACATTATAAAAGTACAAAACTGAAACATAATAATGATACAGTGCTTGCGTGATACATTCAAACTCTTAGCAGCATATAATGAAACAAAGGCTGTGCGTTAAAATGTAATGAAATGAAACATGGCTCATTAAACATTAGCTCAGACCAACATCTCACAAAATGAGCTCAAACTACTATAGCCATGACAGTTCAGAAATTGGAAATGGAAATGCGTTTTTCTACTTTTCTTTAACCCGGATTGAATTAGTCAGGGAATGTAGTCGACTGAGACAGTGTACTGTGTGTGTCTTCGTCTGTGTGATGTCGTGACAGATGCATTGGTATTAGTGCTGGTTCATGGTATTAGAGTCCCATGTACCATATTAGAGCTAGTATTAGCTCATGGGAAAAAAACTACCCATAACCTCATGTGAGGCAAGATAAAGAAAAATCTACTTGATCAGAGTGTAGAGCATGGCTTTGAATAAGTTTAAATGTTTTTCTTAGCCCTCATGTAATATAAGCAGTATTTTATGATGAATAGTCTACATTATATCCCTCATAAAAAAATTCCCGTGCAGGGATTGGCCAAGGATTGCTCATGTGACATAAAATAGTTCCACCACTGATTAGCAATGTATCTCGTGACATTAAAAAAAAATGGATATGGTGTGAGACAGTCATGGTATATCCTGAATATACCATGAACTGATGTCACAATTTCAAGCTATATAGCCGACTCGAGTCACAGCCGTGGCTCCGCGAGCATTTCCCTGTGTAAATCTACATATCATGATCATGTCTAGCGAGGCAAGCGATAGCATGGTACATTGCACATGCGCAGGTCGAAGGTCGCACCGATGTAAACAACATACATGGCTGCCTCCAGTGAATTTATGCCGAGATTCAATATTAACACTTTTAGTTTGGAATTTTTTGATGAGGAATATAAATCAAATATACCATGTACTGAGAAGTTCTGGTAATTATGGATTCTCTTCGGTGACTGGCATAGTACTATTTTCTTCAGGGCACAGCCCCAAAGTCACTTCAGAGAATCCATAATTTCAACTGGAGTCTCTCAGTGCATGGTATGTTTGATTATTATTCTATCCACATTCCCTGGATATGAGCAATCGCATGCTCTGGTTGGCTACTCTACTACTAGGCTATCAGCTCATATACCATGAGTAGAGAAAAACAAAATGGAAGAGCGCATCAAGTCAGATGTATCACTTTGTTACCAAGTATTTAAAAGAAACAGAAATAGCTAAAATAATACAGGTGGTTTTTTTTCTTTTTTTTTTGCCCCCATCTCTCCTATTCCACACTCCAGTCCAGTCGGTGGTGGTAATGCACCTTTAAAGGTAGACTGCCTTTCAGATTTTTCAAGTGTAGGTCGTACTTAAATCCCCAACTGCTCCCTGGGCGTTGTAGCGCAGCTGCCCACTGCTCTGGGTATGTGTGTGTGCTCACTGCTCACTTGTTTGTGTGGTGGCACTAAATTCTGCGCTATTTTTTCCTGCTTCACCATGACGCAATTCAAGATAGTACGTCATGCATCACGTGGTGGGCTTTCCCCGTTCACGCAAGGCATCATGGGATACAAATTTGAAACAGAGGAAAATGGAGGACATGAATGAAAGTGAATGATTGACTACAGTAACGGAAAGTGAGAAGAAAAGACGTTATGTTGCGAAGGAAAGGAAATGCAGGACCAAACTAATAGATATCAGCAGTCAGCGAGCACCTCGGTGTGATCAGCTGTTCGTTTAGCGACAGAATGATGGAACTGTCAGTGCACAGTCAAGGTAAACTTGTAGATGGCAGTAATGCAACACTGTGGATGCCAGCTACTGTAAAACTCAAAAGAAGAAGAAGATAAACCTGCGCATGCGCACACAGACTTCCTCTGTCTGCTTGACTGCGCGAAGCGAGCGATTTTATGCACATTATTTGCTCGGGAATCCCCACAAATTAAATAACTTCCTAGCCACAGAATGGCCTAATGTTTTGTGAGATATTACAAAAATAAACATATATCACAATGACCAAGTGGCTATAGATAATGAGATGAGATGAGATGAGATGAGATGAGATGAGATGAGATGAGATGAGATGAGATGAGATGAAAGGCCGTCTAGCTTTAAGTTGGTTTGGCAACCGCCAAAAAAAATCCTAAAGAAGAAGAAAATGGTGAAGCGTGCTGCTGAACCAACTGAGGATGAAATAAAAATTGTACTTGAAAACAAAACCCCAAAAAATACAAAAAAAAGCAACAGAATATGAAATAAAAGTATTTTATAATAAGAATATATCTTTTTTAATTTTTCAATAATATAAAAAACATCGGGCAGCACGGTGGTGTAGTGGTTAGCGCTGTCGCCTCACAGCAAGAAGGTCCGGGTTCGAGCCCCATGGCCAGCGAGGGCCTTTCTGTGCGGAGTTTGCATGTTCTCCCCGTGTCCGCGTGGGTTTCCTCCGGGTGCTCCGGTTTCCCCCACAGTCCAAAGACATGCAGGTTAGGTTAACTGGTGACTCTAAATTGACCGTAGGTGTGAATGTGAGTGTGAATGGTTGTCTGTGTCTATGTGTCAGCCCTGTGATGACCTGGCGACTTGTCCAGGGTGTACCCCGCCTTTCGCCCGTAGTCAGCTGGGATAGGCTCCAGCTTGCCTGCGACCCTGTAGAACAGGATAAAGCAGCTGGAGATAATGAGATGAGATGAGATGAGATGAGATGAGATGAGATGAGATGATACGAAAGGCCATATGTTTTCACCCCTACATGGTATGCATGGCTACTGAATGTGGTACAGGTCCAAGGAGGGGCTTGTGTTCTTGTAAAGGAATATTAAAGATGCTAGATATAATATTTGGGAATTTTGTTGCCCATTCTATTGGAAATATGACATTGCAAGTTATTCACATAAGAGCATTTTGTAACATGGGTTGTGTCATGTCATTCTACACTGCATGGATTAAAAACATCAAATTAGTGTGTCTGTCACAGTTACTGAGTACGACATGAAACTCCTTTGGCTTCTATCTCGAACACTAATGCCAGAGGTGGATAAAGTACCCAACTTCATCACTTAAGTCAAAGTGCAGATCCAACTGGTCAAATGTTACTCCAATACAAATGAAAGTTCTCATCTCATCTCATTATCTCTAGCCGCTTTATCCTGTTCTACAGGGTCGCAGGCAAGCTGGAGCCTATCCCAGCTGACTACGGGCGAAAGGCGGGGTACACCCTGGACAAGTCGCCGGGTCATCACAGGGCTGACACATAGACACAGGCAACCATTCACACTCACATTCACACCTACGGTCAATTTAGAGCCACCAGTTAACCTAACCTGCATGTCTTTGGACTGTGGGGGAAACCGGAGCACCCGGAGGAAACCCACGCGGACACGGGGAGAACATGCAAACTCCGCACAGAAAGGCCCTCGCCAGCCACGGGGCTCGAACCCGGACATTCTTGCTGTGAGGCGACAGCGCTAACCACTACACCACCATGCCGCCCCAAATGAAAGTTGTACAGTCAAATTTTTACTTAAGTTAATGCACCGAAGTACTTGCTTTTAAAAATACTTAAGTATTAAAAGTACATTTTCTGTCAACGCATTGTTGTATTGTTGTTACAACGCTTACAGTACCGAATGCCTCTGAAACAACTGTCTGGATTTACTGACTCGCTTGTAGAACCTGTAGAATAAACACCTGGTAGAACGTTACAAAATGAAACACAGCTGAATTGAAAAAGTGTCAGTCATTTTCTTTTTCTTTTTCTTTTTTTTTTTAAATTGTAACACTCCTCCCCACCCCCACAAAGCAGCATGGTAGTGTTCTGACCCAGCTCTGGCAATGTGTGCACACATGCATGTGTATATTAATCAGGAAGACAGTGGAATAGCTCTAAATGCAGCTTGCTCAGAAAATAAAAATGACAATCTAACCTGTTTAAAACCCAGATCCACACCTCAAGCTTAATAACTGCCCAATAGCAACACTGCTTTAAGCAAGACAAAGAAATGTAAGACCATCATCTGACATCAAAACAAAAAAAATTCCAAAAATTTGTTGCGACTGACTAGTACAATATTGTCCATCTCACATGTCTCATATGTGTGTGTGTGTGTGTGTGTGTGTGTGTGTGTGTGTGTGTGTGTGTGCGCACGCGTAAGTGTATGTATTCATGCACATATGAATCTACCTGTGGAATCATGGTGGTTTAATGTTACGCTAGCTAGTCAGTGAAGCTCCACCTGCCATGCGAGCAAACTCTTTTCAAACTCAAAATCATATTGGGTAGCTAATGTTACTAGAAAAGAGAGATTTTTACATTTTGTTTATTTGGCAAGATTATGCTAAAACATTTCAGAAAGCACTTCAGATAAGTTAACGTTATTCATGTTAGCGTAACTCCATTTTTACATGCTAACTAACAGTGTCCAAGTTAACTAGCTATGTGTAAACATTAGCCGTGGACAAGGCTATGGCAATTTGGCGGGCAAATCCAAAGAAAGTCATTTGACTAACCAGACTGCATAGCTATTGCAACGTTATCGCTAGCTCTAAAAGCACAGACAGCTTCACTGCAAGCTTTCTCTTGGAATAAAACATTTACATACCTCAATATGCTTCCACAGGTTGGACAGCGAGTTTTTGGAGGCCGTGATGTGGTTCATTTTAAGCAAACAAAACAAACATTTAAAACAAAACAAATCTTTATTCCTTTCAGAAAACTGAAACATGGGTTCTAGGTAAAGCCATGGGTGCATGCATTCCCTAGAAGAACTGCCTCCTTCCATTCTGCCATCAACTGATAGTGTTCAAATAATGCTGCTGAGAAATCATTGATCTTGATTTTATATAGTCGATGGATGTGACCTGATCCTAGTGATTACTGACAGGCTGTCTCAGTGTCACCTGCGAAAAAACCAATCACATTTTAGAAAGGAAAAGAAAAAAACATCCACTTTCAAAGCTGCTTTATAGTAACGAGTAATGAGGACCTTGATAGAAATGTAGTGGAGTGAAAAGTACGATATTTGTCTTTCAAATGTAGTGAAGTTAAAGTCATAAGTTGCCAAAAAGAAATACTCAAGTAAAGTACAGATACTCAAAAAGCGTACTTGAGTACAGTACTCGATTAAATGTACTTCGTTACTGTCCACCTCTGACTAATGCTATCTGGTTAACTTGCTAACAGTGACTCTTACTGTGTTTGTGAAGCTCGGTAACCATCTCAAATTAGCTATATAACAAAAGCATAAGGCTTCAAGCACACTTGAGTTGTCTAATATGCTCTGTGTGTCTTGAGACAGAGAGTCACAAGCTTTGTTGTACAGGAAAGGCTTCTCTCCTGTGTGTCTTTGGCCATACTTATTCCAGGCACAATGATGTAGAACGTATCTGAGCTGGCATATGATGAAATTCCCCACTAATTCGAGCCTGACAGCCATGTGAAATACTGCGAATCACTATTATAGGATTCACTGGGTGATTTACAGCACCTCAGAACGTATGTTTGGGTTTTGTTTGTCTTTATGTTTTTTTTTTCATTTTTTTCTATTTACACACAGTGGGCTGTATTGAGAGTCTGCAACTTAAGAAAGCAACTTAAATCTTATATTTACATCAGTATTTCTGCAGGGACAGTTACTCATATTCAGAGTCAAGCTACACGTGTTTAAGTCCATTTTCTGGGTTACCTACTTAGATAATGCAAGTCATCTGTGTGTGGTTAAATCCTGCAAGGTTGTCAAATCTTTCTTGAGTATAGGTGTTTATAGACCACCTCGTTTAAACACAAACACTTGCCATTAAGCAGGGGAAAAAAATAAATAGAAAGCAAGATACAGCTTAAAATTGTGAAAATTGTAATTATTTCCAGATAAAAAAAAAGAACTATTACAATGACATGAATGAAAATATGGCAAACATAGGGAAAAATATCCATCCATCCATTATCTGCAACCACTTATCCTGTCCAGGGTCGCGGGCAAATTGGAGCCTATCCCAGCTGACTATGGCCGAGAGGCAGAGTACACCCTGGACAAGTCTCCAGATCATCACAGGACTGACACACAGAGACAAACAACCATTCACACTCACATTCACACCTATGGTCAATTTAGAGCCACCAGTTAACCTAACCTGCATGTCTTTGGACTGTGGGGGAAACTGGAGCACCCGGAGGAAACCCACGCAGACACGTGGAGAACATGCAAACTCCACACAGAAAGGCCCTCGTCAGCCACTGGGCTCGAACCCAGAACTGTCTTGCTGTGAAGCGACAGTACTAACCATTATACCACCGTGCTGCCAGGGAAAAATATGTTGGGTTTTTTTTTGCGGCCCAGTTTCCATCAAATCCTGCGCTCTGATTGGCTGGTGAGCGGGTCCGTATCCTACGATATGGACCCCAGTTACAGACCCCGGTTACAGACCTTTGGCGACTCGCTCGTTCACAAAAATAACAAACATAATAGCAATTTTTGTCAACATTTATCTTTTTTTTTTATAAGATTTATTTATAAGATTATCAAAAATCTGATAAAATTTTGCCAGCATTTCTCAGGAGAATAGCATTAATTTTACAGCATGGATAGCAACAACGACAGTGTTCATAGCAAAAGCGAGTTTTACTACCCTGAGGAAGAAGAAATAAAAGAAAATATTTCAGGAGAAAGCTAAAAACCTGTAATTGTTGCTAACACCGAGCAAAAACATGGCTGAATCCTGAATGACTCAATTTTGTATAAATAGGGGACTACATAGGCGCCAAAATGTAGTTTTTTTCCTGCCATGGAAGTGCACTTGTACACCGAGGAGGAAGCCATTTGCATTACAGCCGTGAATGAGGATTCAAAATAGCATTAATTTTACATCATGGATAGTGATAATGACAGTGTTCACAGTGAAAGCGAGTTTTACTACTCTGATGAAGACAAAATAAAAGAAAACATTTCAGGAGAAAGCTAAAAACCTGTAACTTGCTAACGCCGAGCAAAAACATGGCTGAATCCTGAATGACTCCTATTTGTATAAATAGGGGACTACATAGGCGGGAAAATGTAGTTTTTTTTCCTGCCATGGAAGTGCACTTGTATACCAAGGAGGAAGCAATTTGCATTACAGTCGTGAATGAGGATTCAAAATGGCAGCGCAGTTTGCCTCGGCTCAGTTTTCCCTTTCGGGCGCTCTCGTTTTCTGTTAGAATTTGGTAAAGAAAAAAATAAATACATTATTTACCAGCTGAAGGTTGGTCCGTATGGTGAAATACTGTGACCTCGGCCTTGAATACTGACCTCGGCCCAGAGGGCCTCGGTCAGTACTTTCAAGACCTTGGTCACGGTATTTCACGATACGAACCTCCCAGCTGGTAAATAACATATATATATATTTGCCTCGAATGGCAATACATAGTTGTTTTGAGTGTGTTTATACCCCAATTCATTTCATGCAATTAATTGTCTTGCACACATTTCTCATGCAACTCCTATAAATAGCACTCAAAATAGTACATAGTCACACATTTGAGGTCTGAATACCAATGTGCACAATACTGAGGGCAGCCATGGCCTGAAGATTTGAGAAGCACCCTTGGGCCCAAAGGGTAGTTGGTTTGATTCCTGGATTCAGCAAGAAAAATGTGAGGGGAGTTGAGTGAATGAACAGCACTTACCTCTCCCTCTGTATCATGGCTGAAGTGCCTTTGAGCAAGGCACCTAACCCCCAACTGCTACCCAGGCGCTGTAGCACAGCTGCCCACTGCTCTGGATATGTGTGTGTGCTCATTGCTCACGTGTGTGTGTGTGTGTGTGTGTGTGTGTGTGTATGCGTGTGTTCACTATTCAGATGGGTTGAATGCAGAGGAGGAATTTCACTGTGCTTGAGTGTAAATGTGACAAATAAAGTCTTCTTCTTACAGTGGTGCTTGAAAGTTTGTGAACCCTTTAGAATTTTCTACATTTCGGCATAAATATGACGTAAAACATCATCAGATTTTCACACAAGTCCTAAAAGTCGATAAAGAGAACCCAGTTAAACAAATGAGACAAAAATATTATACTTGGTCATTTACAGTTAGGTCCATATATATTTGGACACTGACACAAATTTTGTTTTTTTACCTGTTTACTGAAACATATTCAACTTATAGTTATATAATGGACATGGACATAAAGTCCAGACTTTCAGCTTTCATTTGAGGGTATCCACATTAAAATTGGATTAAGGGTTTAGGAGTTTCAGCTCCTTAACATGTGCCACCCTGTTTTTAAAGGGACCAAAAGTAACTGGACAATTGACTCAAAGGCTATTTCATGGGCAGGTGTGGGCAATTCCTTCATTATGTCGTTCTCAATTAAGCAGATAAAAGGCCTGGAGTTGATTTGAGGTGTGGTGCTTGCATTTGGAAGATTTTGCTGTGAAGAAAACATGTGGTCAAAGGAGCTCTCCATGCAGGTGAAACAAGCCATCCTTAAGCTACGAAAACAGGGGAAAAAAAACATCCGAGAAATTGCTAAAATATTAGGAGTGGCAAAATCTACAGTTTGGGACATCCTGAGAAAGAAAGAAAGCACTGGTGAACTCATCAATGCAAAAAGACCTGGACGCTCACAGAAGACAACAGTGGTGGATGATCACAGAATAATTTCTATGGTGAAGAGAAACCCCTTCACAACAGCCAACCAAGTGAACAACACTCTCCAGGAGGTAGGTGTATCAATATCCAAATCTACCATAAAGAGAAGACTGCATGAAAGTAAATACAGAGGGTTCACTGCATGGTGCAAGCCACTCATAAGCCTCAAGAATAAAAAGGCTAGATTGGACTTTGCTAAAAAACATCTAAAAAAACCAGCACAGTTCTGGAAGAACATTCTTTGGACAGATGAAACCAAGATCAACCTCTACCAGAATGATGGAAAGAAAAAAGTATGGCGAAGCTCATGATCCAAAGCATACAGTACCACATTATCTGTAAAACACGGCGGAGGCAGTGTGATGGCTTGGGCATGCATGGCTGCCAGTGGCACTGGGTCACTAGTGTTTATTGATGATGTGACACAGGACAGAAGCAGCCGGATGAATTCTGAGGTATTCAGAGACATACTGTGTGCTCAAATCCAGCCAAACTGATTGGTCGGCGTTTCATAATACAGATGGACAATGACCCAAAACATAAAGCCAAAGCAACCCAGGAGTTTATTAAAGCAAAGAAGTGGAATATTCTTGAATGGCCAAGTCAGTCACCTGATCTCAACCCAATTGAGCATGCATTTCACTTGTTAAAGACTAAACTTCAGACAGAAAGGCCCACAAACAAACAGCAACTGAAAACCGCTGCAGTAAAGGCCTGGCAGAGCATTAAAAAGGAGGAACCACAGCGTCTGGTGATGTCCATGAGTTCAAGACTTCAGGCAGTCATTGCCAACAAAGGGTTTTCAACCAAGTATTAGAAATGAACATTTTATTTACAATTATTTAATTTGTCCAATTACTTTTGAGCCCCTGAAATGAAGGGATTGTGTTTAAAAAATGCTTTAGTTCCTCACATGTTTATGCAATCATTTTGTTCAACCCACTGAATTAAAGCTGAAAGGCTGAACTTCAACTGCATCTGAATTGTTTTGTTCAAAATTCATCGTGGTAATGTACAGAACCAAAATTAGAAAAATGTTGCCTCTGTCCAAATATTTATGGACCTAACTGTATTTATTGAGGAAAATGATCCAATATTACATATCTGTGAGTGGCAAAAGTATGTGAACCTTTGCTTTCAGTATCTGGTGTGACCCCCTTGTGCAGCAATAACTGCAACTAAACGTTTCCGGTAACTGTTGATCAATCCTGCACACCGGCTTGGAGGAATTTTAGCCCATTCCTCCATACAGAACAGCTTCAACTCTGGAATGTTGGTGGGTTTCCTCACATGAACTGCTCGCTTCAGGTCCTTCCACAACATTTCGATTGGATAAAGGTCAGGACTTTGACTTGCCCATTCCAAAACATTAACTTTATTCTTCTTTAAGCATTCTTTGGTAGAACGACTTGTGCGCTTAGGGTTGTTGTCTTGCTGCATGACCCACCTTGTCTTGAGATTGCAGTTCATCAACAGATGTCCTGACATTTTCCTTTAGAATTTGCTGGTTTAATTCAGAATTCATTGTTCCATCAATGATGGCAAGTCGTCCTGGCTCAGATGCAGCAAAACAGGCCCAAACCATGATACTACCACCACCATGTTTCACAGATGGGATAAGGTTCTTATGCTGGAATGCACTGTTTTCCTTTCTCCAAACATAACACTTCTCATTGAAACCAAAAGTTCTATTTTGGTCTCATCCGTCTACAAAACATTTTCCAATAGCCTTCTGGCTTGTCCACGTGATCTTTAGCAAACTGCAGATGAGCAGCAATGTTCTTTTTGTTGAGCAGTGGCTTTCTCCTTGCAACCCTGCCATGCACACCATTGTTGTTCAGTGTTCTCCTGGTGGTGGACTCATGAACATTAACATTAGCCAATGTGAGAGAGGCCTTCAGTTGCTTAGAAGTTACCCTGGGGTCCTTTGTGACCTCACTGACTATTACATGCCTTGCTCTTGGAGTGATCTTTGTTGGTCGACCACTCCTGGGGAGGGTAACAATGGTCTTGAATTTTTTCCCTTTGTACACAATCTGTCTGACTGTGGATTGGTGGAGTCCAAACTCTTTAGAGACGGTTTTATAACCTTTTCCAGCCTGATGAGCATCAACAACACTTTTTCTGAGGTCCTCAGAAATCTCCTTTGTTCATGCCATGATACACTTCCACAAACATGTGTTGTGAAGCTCAGACTTTGATAGATCCCTGTTCTTTAAATAAAACAGGGTGCCCACTCACACCTGATTGTCATCCCATTGATTGAAAACACCTGACTCTAATTTCACCTTCAAATTAACTGCTAATCCTAGAGGTTCACATACTTTTGCCACCCACAGATATGTAATATTGGATCATTTTCCTCAATAAATAAATGACCAAGTATAATATTTTTGTCTCATTTGTTTAACTGGGTTCTCTTTATCTACTTTTAGGACTTGTGTGAAAATCTGATGATGTTTTACGTCATATTTATGCTGAAATATAGAACATTCTAAAGGGTTCACAAACTTTCAAGTACCACTGTAATGTACACTATGCACGTTAATATGGGCCTTTAGCTTTAACAGCTATTATATTTTGTTATCCAACTCTGTGGATTCATCAGAATTTTTGTTTAGGGACTAATATGTGATTCATGGGTAAACGAAAGTAAACCATAATAAGGCACAACACCATATTGTACAGTGCCATATTTTTATTAAGCAAATAATTTAAACCATCATTTTTCTTTCGAGAATAAAATTGAATGTTTATATTAATTTGTGTAACAGTGTGGCAACAACCTCAACTAAATGTAGCTACTGTTTTGCCTTGCACAACATTTACGATACTATATTGTGGCCAATGACTCCATATAAACCTCAGGTCAATGATATTTTCAGGCTCTACTTCACATTGTTCTTATGTCTTTCTGCTGAATTAGCTGAAACTGACGTGTTTTACAGCTGGGATGAGGGTTTGGTGGATATACAGTGTCTTTGCAGCAAATATAATTAATCAGACAATAATTTACCAAATTGCTTAATTAATTAATTTATTATTTATTTCCTTCCTGGTCTGGTGCAGTCCTTTATGCATTATATAGTATGAGCCTACAGTAAGGGTCTGATTGATACAATTTTGTTGCTATTTTGCCATTTGGAACAACATTTAAATTTGATGTTAATGCTTGGAAAATATGAAGTGTGAGGTTTTGGGTTTATATATATATATAAAAATTTATATATATATATGCAGTGTTCAAAATGTAATGCTTAAAGCTTGAAATTAGAAAAGCCCACAATACTTAGTCCAAGTAGTTATAATTTCAAGTCTTCTTGGGTATGCAGTATACATTCAAATTTTGGAGAATATTTTTGTTTGACATATTTGCTTGACCTGGCAAACATTCATTTCATACATACTCCATCCATCCATCCATCCATCCATCCATTAGCCGTAGCCGCTTATCCTGTGCAGGGTCGTGGGCAAGCTGGAGCCTATCCCAGCTGACTATGGGCGAGAAGCGGGGTACACCCTGGACAAGTCGCCAGATCATTGCAAGGCTTCCTACATACTCTAAATGAGAATTAGATCACAGCTCTTGCAGCAACTACTTTCACTGTAATATTGGCTTATGGCCATTTGTTCTTCAGTCTCTGAGCCGCTGTTGCTGAGAAGCTGTAGAGATGCTTTTACTATCCTGCTTCACTGTAGGGATGGCACTGGGTGAGAGACACCCAGTGAAAGGTCTGTACCAAATATAACTTCTGGCAGTGTGTGTGTGTGTGTGTGTGTGTGTGTGTGTGTGTGTTTAAGTTATATTTAATCTCTCATCTGACTGCAACATTTTTTTTTTGCCAGGTTTTGTGATGTAAAATTATGTGTCAAACAGAAAACTTTAAATCCACTGTTCGCTTTAAAACCTAAAGCTCTTAACTTATTCTTTAGTTATTCTTCTTAAAACATGTTTTATTTAAAACTACTGAGAAAACTAAAAGGAAAAGTACGTCGATTAAGAGAGTGGAATATAGGTCCCGACCCACTGGTGGGAGTTGAAGAGGTTAAATATCTTCCTTATTGCCACTTTTCATTAAACGCCTGTTTTATCAGGTCTTCTGGAAAGCGAGGTTCCTGATATTTCCCTATTTCCTGTTCTCATTTGCATCCCCTGCTGTAAATCACATCCTCCGCTTATGACTGTGCACGCTTATCGAAGAAATCAAAGAAGACATTGATCTTTTAAACCTGTTCTTGTAAAGAATTTTGATTTGCACGTAGTGAGCTTAATATTGATAATAAACCAGTTTATTCAATAGCCTTGCCTGACCAAAATACCAAAATACTGTCCAATTCGACAGAAAAAACTGCAGATAACTGGATTCAACTAAGTAAATGTACAGTTAAACCATTCGCTTTCTGCATCAGTATGTAAATACTGTATATAATCACCATTGTTAGTGCTAATATTGGTTTTTATATAGCTAAACACAAAATGTATTTTTTTCCCCCAGTTTAGGCAGCACGGGTGCATCCTGGTGTGAGAGACAGAAAGAGAGAGAAAAGGGGATTATTCCAAATTGCACTTGATCAGCGTAATTCTACCCACATTGTCATTCCCTTGAGTACACAGGAAGCAGCTGCAGCAGAAAGGTTGCAGGTACAACCCCAAATCAGAAAAAGTTGGGATGGTATGTTGAAATTGAAATTAGAAGTAAAAATAATGATTTGTAAATAATCTTTGATCATTATGGCACTCAAAACAGTACAACAGCGCATTATTTGATGTTTTACCTCATGAATTTTATTGTTTGTTTGTTTTTTTAAACATATAATTTTGATTCTTGCAACACATTTCAGAAAAAGTTGGGAAGGTAAAGCATTTACCACTTTATAAAGTTGCCATTCCTTCTCACAACACTTAAAAGATGTTTAGGGACTGAAGACATCAAGTGATGAAGCATTTCAGGTGTTATTTTTGTCCCATTCTTCCTGCAAACAGGTCTTAAGGTGTGCAACAGTACAGGGTCATCGTCATATTTTTTTCATTTCAAATCCCTGAAATATCCCTGAAAAGATGCGGTCTTGAAGGCAGCATATGTTGCTCCAAAATCTCAGTGTACTTTTCTGCATTAATGCTGCCATCACAGAAGTGCAAGTTACCTTTGCCAAGGGCACTGACACAACCCCATACCATGACAGACCCTGGCTTTTGGACTTGTTGCTGGTAACAGTCTGGATGGTCCTTTTCATCTCTGGTCTGGAGCACACAGCGTCTATTTCTTACAAAAAAGACCTGGAATACTGATTCATCTGACCATGATACACATTTCCACTGTGTGATGATCCATCCCAGATGCTTCCGAGCCCAGAGAAGTCAATAGTGCGTCTGGACACAGTTAACACAAGGCTTCCTTTTTGCACAGTAAAGTTTTAACTAGCATTTGTGGATGTAACTCCGTACTGTGGTGCTTGATAAAGGTTTGCCAAAGTAATCCCAAGCCCATGTGGTTATATCAGCTATAGATGAATGACGGTTCTTGATGCAGTGTTGTCTGAGGGATCGGAGATCACAGGTGTTCAGCTTAGGCTTGCGCCCTTACCCTTTATGCACTGAAATGCCTCCAGACTCCTCATCTCATCTCATCTCATTATCTTTAGCCGCTTTATCCTGTTCTACAGGGTCGCAGGCAAGCTGGAGCCTATCCCAGCTGACTACGGGCGAAAGGCGGGGTACACCCTGGACAAATCGCCAGGTCATCACAGGGCCAACACATAGACACAGACAACCATTCACACTCACATTCACACCTACGGTCAATTTAGAGTCACCAGTTAACCTAACCTGCATGTCTTTGGACTGTGGGGGAAACCGGAGCACCCGGAGGAAACCCACGCGGACACGGGGAGAACATGCAAACTCCGCACAGAAAGGCCCTCGCCGGCCACAGGGCTCGAACCCGGACCTTCTTGCTGTGAGGCGACAGCGCTAACCACTACACCACCGTGCCGCCCCCTCCAGACTCCTCATTTAATGATATTATGCACCATAGAGGGTGAAATATCCAAATCCCTTTATATCTTTATTTGAGGAAAATTGTTTTGAAACATTTCAACAATTTTCTCATGCATTTGTTGATACACTGGAGATCCTCAGCCCATTTTTGCTCCTCAAAGACCAGGCCTTTCTTGTATTCTGATTTTGTACCATATCATGATTACAATCACCTGTTGACATCACCTGTTTCAAATCACATCATTATTTAATTGTTTTACCTCATTACTAGCCCTAAATTGTCCCCGTTCCCAACTATTTTTTTGAATATATTGCAGGCCTGAAATGCCTGAATGGATGTATATTAACCAGTGAAATGAAGTCGACCAGAGAAAACATGAAATATTGTGAGTTCATACTGTCAGCAGTGAAATCCATGTCAAAGTAAATTTAGAAATTACTGACTTGGGGTTGTACATTCAGTGTTGAACACTACATTTGCACAAGTAAGGTGTTATAAATAGATGACACATTATAGTTAATTTGAAGCGCTGTTAAATTAATTTACAACATTGTGTAAATTCACTTAATGGATCCAGGTATTTGTGTCTACTGAGAGGAACAGTTTTCAGTTAAACTATAGATAGATCTATATCTTTGGAATATTAAATAATATCAAAAAGCAGATTTAACACTGATGGCTAATTTACTGTCGTTCAGTCCATCATATACTAAAAGCCTTACAAAAATGATTTATACAGATATTATGGTGTTACAATACTTCTGGATTCTGGTCTGTATAAAGTTATCTACTATGTACATACATTCACCGGCCACTTTAATAGGAAATTGTTCTTGATTCTAAGAGTCTTGTTATTGGCTGCAGGACTGGAACCCAATGTGCTCTTCTGCTGTTGCATGTTGAGATGTGTTTCTGCTCACCATGGTTGTAAAGAGTGATTATATGAGTTGCTATATCCTTCCTGGCAGCTCGAACCAATCTGGCCATTTTCCTCTGACCTCTCTTATCAACGAGGCATTTGTTTCCACCCACAGAACTGTCGCTCACTCAGTGGTTTTTTTTTTCGCACCATTCACCAGTCTCTGTGTAAACTCTAGAGACTGTTGTATGTGAAAGCCCCAGGAGATCAGCAGTTTCTGAAATACTCAAACCAGTCCATTCACAAGCACCTTTAAAGGAACAGTCCACCATACTTCCATAATGAAATATGTTCTTCTCTGAATTGAGATGAGCTGATCTGTACAGTACCTCTCCGAGCTTTGCGCGACCTCCCAGTCAGTCAGACACGCTGTCACTCCTGTTAGCAATGTAGCTAGGCTCAGCATGGCCAACGGTATTTTTTGGGGCTGTAGTTAGATGCGACCAAACTCTTCCGCGTTTTTCCTGTTTACATAGGTTTATATGACCAGTGACATGAAACAAAGTTCAGTTACACAAATTGAAACGTGGCGATTTTCTATGCTATGGAAAGTCCGCACTATAATGACAGGCGTACTAACACCTTCTGCGCGCTTCAACAGTGCATTGATACCTGCACTCAGTGAAGGTATCAGTGCGCTGCCGAAGCGCGCAGAAGGTGTTAGTACGCCTGTCATTATAGTGCGGACTTTCCATAGCATAGAAAATCGCCACGTTTCAATTTGTGTAACTGAACTTTGTTTCATGTCACTGGTCATATAAACCTATGTAAACAGGAAAAATGCGGAAGAGTTTGGTCGCATCTAACTACAGCCCCAAAAAATACCGTTGGCCATGCTGAGCCTAGCTACATTGCTAACAGGAGTGACAGCGTGTCTGACTGACTGGGAGGTCGCGCAAAGCTCAGAGAGGTACGGATCAGCTCGTCTCAATTCAGAGAAGAACATATTTCATTATGGAAGTACGGTGGACTGGTCCTTTAATATCTTTCTAGGTATAATACATATTTAGCAAACCAGGTGCACAATATATAGTCCTTATGGCATCCATCCTTCCAGGAATATACAGTATACAGCTTTTAAAGTATTCTGATATCACAGATATGTGTCATTTGCAGACTTATATCATGCAATCTTTTTATACTCTACAAGCATTCTGAACAATCTCTGAGGTTCTGTGAGGGTATTAATAATGTGTGTTGATAAATTAACATTAAGCATTAACAAATTAAAACCTAATATTAAACAGTTAATTGTGGTCAAATTAATACAAGTATGGGTTCATTAATTTATATTAATCCATTGCAAGCTCTAACACAATGTGTAGCAGTATAATTACAAAGGACCTGGCTCAGTGTAGAATACTGAAATTACACACACTGCAATTCAAACTTTCAGACTTAAGCACTATTCAGACAACTGAATGGATATTTTGGGAAGCTTAAAGGCAAGAGCTTGGGTTTAAAGGTGTTGGTCTAGCTTCTGCTGAGAAACCTCCAGACTGGATGCTTTTACTCAAGAAAAATTTGATGATTTGATGCTCTGAATGGGGCAGCCAGAAAATCGACGTAAGAAGGTGCATGAGTCATCTCTAGCCAGGTTTCCAGAGGCGTGAAAGCAAAATAAAAGTGATATTTCAACAATTTCGACAAAACACATTTGTGAATGGTCTGTGTTTCCACTGAGTGATATTATGCCATCAAAGCTGAGTTTTCTCTTCTTGCAATAGATCTTATAGAGCACTTGTTTTTCAGAAAAGTGCCATTTCCATCCATTAACCATAACCACTTACCCTGTGCAGGGTCGAGGGCAAGCTGGAGCCTATCCCAGCTGACTATAGGCGAGAGGCAGGGTACACCCTGGATAAGTTGCCAGATCATTGCAGGGCCGACACACAGAGACAAACAACCATTCACACTCACATTCACACCTATGGTCAATTTAGAGTCACCAATTAGCTTAACCTGCATGTCTTTGGACTGTGGGGGAAACCGGAGCACTCCGAAGAAACCCACACAGATACGGGAAGAACATGCAAACTCCACATAGAAAGGCCCCTGTTGCCTGCTGGGCTCAAACCCAGAACCTTCTTGCTGTGAGGTAACAGTGCTAACCACTACACCACTGCGCCGCCAAACATAAAATATTTTTGCAATGCTTGAAAGTTTTTCAAAATTCATGTTTTCATTGCTCGTTTTTTGGTTCGCAGTTTCAGATTGTGTGTTAAAGGTACTGACTGCAAAGTCATCTGAAATTTAAATTCATCTCATCTCATCTCATTATCTCTAGCCGCTTTATCCTGTTCTACAGGGTCGCAGGCAAGCTGGAGCCTATCCCAGCTGACTACAGGCGAAAGGCGGGGTAGACCCTGGACAAGTCGCCAGGTCATCACAGGGCTGACACATAGACACAGACAACCTTTCACACTCACATTCACACCTACGGTCAATTTAGAGTCACCAGTTAACCTAACCTGCATGTCTTTGGACTGTGGGGGAAACCGGAGCACCCGGAGGAAACCCACGCGGACACGGGGAGAACATGCAAACTCCACACAGAAAGGCCCTCGCCGGCCACAGGGCTTGAACCCGGACCTTCTTGCTGTGAGGCGACAGCGCTAACCACTACACCACCGTGCCGCCCCGAAATTTTAATTATTATTTTTATTTATTTTTTTGTGCATGGAAGTTTCCTATGTGCTGCAAGAACAATCTCATGCAGACAAGATGTGATCAGTTTGATGTGCTAAGGGTCACTTTTGTCCGTTTTGGGACCGTTTTCCTACCTCTTGAGGTACAGTAAACAGTATGGCCCAAGGGAAACAGCCAAACGCGAGGTGCTTTAACTAATTAGCATAACTATGGAACTGTGTAACGCCAATATGGTGACGCGTGGAAAACATTGTGATTCTGCATTGACCTTGGAGAGTTTTGAGTTGCAGGGATGTAATTTGTGATTGACATTCACAAATTGATCCGTGAAACAAAAGATGTATATTTTCTCCGTTACTGTGTTTGTGTTATTGTTTCTTTTTCTAAGATCAGAACATTAGGTGTACTATAAATTCATCGTCACATTTCACGCCTGTTTTGCCCTTCAGTTGATTCCAGCGGCCGATTTGTCCCTTCATGAAAATTCTTGCGGACAACCTTTTGGTTTCCATCGCTTTTCTGGTGTGCTTTCTAGCTGATTCGCTTTCATATTTTCCTTTTCTTTTCTGCTGGTTTTTATCGGGCGGGAGAGCAGAGTCTGCCATGTTTGCCCATGCTGACTTGTTTTCGTTAAAAGTAGGTCAAACACGCCCCACAGTGATCACATGATATTGTTGCTTGCTTGCTTCGGCAATCTCGGGAACAAAACATTTACACATAGGATAGACAGTATGTGCAGCAGCGGAACTCTTCAACTACGACCCAAATCAACTTCAAATCAATGTGAAATATCTCAAAATTCCAACAGCAATAGAAATAGAACAATTTTGGCCAAAATTCAACTTTGCAGTCAGAACCTTTAAGCAGGTTAATGGAAACATAGTTTCTGAATACTTGTAACTTTCCCCAAGTAATTTTTCCTCTTTTAATCCCCTGTTCGATCTTGCCAATTTCCACCCACTAATTAACTCACCCCATTACATGATAGCAAGCTGGTCTAGTGGTTAGTGTGTCTGGCTCTCGACCAGGAGATCGCGAGTTCTACTTGCGGTTGGGTCATACCAAAGACCATCATAAAAACGGTACCTGCTACCGTCTGGCAAGGCACGCTGCAATACAGATGCGAGTGGAGAAGTCAAACTCTCATGGTTACCAGAGGATTAGCCCCCCACTGTAACCCTAGCTGTATAGGCAAGAAGCTGAGGGCTATCGAAACGGAGATTGGCGCCGCACCCATACACCTTAAAGAGTTGGTTAGTACTTGGACAGGAGACTGCCTGGGAAGACCAGATTCTGGCATGAGAAGGACTTTGACTTTTGATTACATGATAGCTACCAGCTAGAGATAGTGGGACAAGCACATATGATATCCATTATGTTCTGCATACAGTACATAAGCTCACAGATCCCCATGGCTGGCTAGTGTTACTGTGATTGACAGGAGAGAGAGAGTAATGCCATCCATCCCAACTTGACCTCATAGCCTTTATTGCTCTCTGGACTCCCAGCCATGGATGGCTGCGACATCTTCAGGGTTAGAACTCGTGATCTCTCGACAACAGGGAAAAACGCTTTTCTGTTGCCCCCTGAGGAAACATTAACGTAACAACACTTCATAAGGCCCTAAGTGCTTCAAAAAGTGTGCCTTTTGTCCAGCCGTATAATGAGATGGTAAAATATTATTGTGTTACTTCATTATTTTTACATGCATATTGTCTGAGCTTAGTATGTTGGAGCTGGTATAGATATATGAGCTAAGAGCTTGTACACGTTTGTAGTTGCTTAGTGGTGCTAAATTGTGAATTACAGTCCAGTTTAGAGAATTATAAATATTTATAGGCAATGAAAAGCCAACAGACCATGAACTAGTTCAGCTTTGGAAAATTACATAAGCAAAAGCAATGACCTGGTCATAATTTCTCCCTAAAGTAGACAGTGTTGAACGGTTGTACTGCCATTATTAAGCTCTTAGTGATTATGCTAATTATGCTGTTGCCTATGATAACTAAAGCAGATTAGGATTACGTACCAGAATGGGTGTTAAGTAGCCAGCAAATATAAATGAAGAAACGCTTCTTAAAAGCAAGTGATTCATAACTCAGTGTCAAAGCTAAACTGCACAAACACAAGAGTGCAACCTGTTTTGTTCTCATTAAACAGGTGTGACCTGTCCACGAACTTGTCTACACATAAACACCTGTATTGCTTCTAACAGAACGAAGTGCATTTGGAAAATATACTTGAACTGAATGAGCTTGTAAATGTCCAGTAGCTCAGTGAGAGCTGCAAGAGATCCTCAGGCTATCAGACTCATCAACAGTTCTGACCCACTGCCCCTGCCCCCACCCTGACCCACATACACAGCCACACTCCACACCAATATAACCACATGGTACATAGAACTTGCACAGATTTGCACACTAAACTAAAATTTGCACACCAAACAAGATTGCACTGTACATAAAATGTGCACAGTAAATTGCATATTGTACATCGGACTGTATATGACATTATACTGTACATATTTGCACTTTATATGGTATATTGGACTATATTATATGGACACGAGTGGTTTACTGGGAAATACACCGCTCATATTTTTCATACGAGCGACATCCGGGACATGGAGAACCAAAACCGTGACATAAATCTCTATATGTCGCTTATGAGGAAATCGATGAATTGTTTTGAAAAATTTGGGTACTTTTTGTTTGTGAATGTGTCGATATAATAAAAAGAAAATTACACACTGGCTTGAAGATATGAAGTTTATCTTCTCATGTTGAGAAACTCGTATTTTTCATATGAAAAACATCATGGATCTGAGGGACATATTTAAATAATATTGGCTGATTTTGAGTGGTCTATCAGGTATATTCCATTCAGCTAGCGTGATAGTGAACGAGTCAAAGACGAGTCCAATATCATGCTAGCTGAATGGAATATATCTGATATACCATGAAAGAAAGCCAGCCAATATTATTATTATTATTATTATTATTATTATTATTATTATTATTATTGTGCACGCACACTTTCTGTTCCAGTTTTTCAATGCCCATTGGTATGTTTTTCTCTTTTAAACAGAGGGGAACTGTCAAGGCCTTCTAGGCCTTCAGAGAAGGCCCAAACATATCAGCATTTCAAATGTTATATTTAATTTCTTTCATTCTTTAATTGCTTTCATAATTTCATTATAATTATTCTTTTCTAATTCTAATTTGGCCTCATTTTCTATCAAATTTGCTTCAGAAATGAAAGGGTTGCTGTCCTGAAAACATTAAAATCAAGTTATCCAATGAGATTTTTTTTGCTTCTTGTCTCTAGGCTGAGAAGAGTTTAGAGCTGGCTCACTCATTGGTTAGAACTTCATTGCCAGGACAGAAGGCCATGGCAGTGTATGTTTATGTAGGAAGTGACAGATGAATTAACCAATCAGATTTTGATTTATAGTGGGTGGAACCAAAAATTTATCACCCTCAGCCTTCTCGAAGGCCAATGCAAACTTAACCGTGAGTCGGCGCCATCAGCACAGCAGTGCAGTCACCTTCCAGCCGGTGTAGCGTTTATCAGTATTGTTAGTGAATGCTAATAAAGTGGTCAAACCAGTGCTATCGAGACCAAGTAGCACAGGCTAACGACTGAGAAACTAAGATTTCTGTCTCCAGACTCTTCTTCCACACTGCACGCTCGCCACAGTATTTTTCACTCAGGCTTAAGTATTCATTTCCCTGTGTAATTTACTGGGTTACTTTTAAAATCAACATTGACAGCTACAAACAGTGGAGCTATCTGGCAGCCTGCTGCTAATCCCTTACAAAATCCTTTGCCCTGTTGTTTTTTTGGTGCCTGGCTAAGTTTTGGCTGAGCTGAAGTCCCAGCTCTAATAATAACGGTTCACCACTGCTTGTAAAAATGCATAAAGAAGTTTTGGCAGTCTTTTGGGTGTTCAACGCGTCTTTTGCGGCAAACCAAGAAATGCTTCTATGCATGCGCAGCAGAAAAGTTTCTCATTGGATATTCACATCAGCTCCGACGTGTGACGTCATGTTGTCTTGACAACCATGCAATATTGTAAACTATATTCAACGCTCATTCTCCACTGGGTAGAGTGACGTAATACATGTACAGTGGTGCTTGAAAGTTTGTGAACCCTTTAGAATTTTCTATATTTCTGCATAAATATAACCTAAAACAACATCAGATTTTCACACAAGTCCTAAAAGTAGATCAAGAGAACCCAGTTAAACAAATGAGACAAAAAATATTATACTTGGTCATTTATTTATTGAGGAAAATGATCTAATATTACATATTTGTGAGTGGCAAAAGTATGTGAACCTTTGCTTTCAGTATCTGGTATGACCCCCTTGTGCAGCAATAACTGCAACTAAACATTCCTGGTAACTGTTGATCAGTCCTGCACACCGGCTTGGAGGAATGTTAGCCCATTCCTCCGTACAGAGCAGCTTCAACTCTGGGGTGTTGGTGGGTTTCCTCATATGAACTGCTCACTTCAGGTCCTTCCATAACATTTCGATTGGATTAAGATCAGGACTTTGACTTGGCCATTCCAAAACATGAACTTTATTCTTCTTTAGCCATTCTTTGGTAGAATGACTTGTGTACTTAGGGTTGTGGTCTTGTTGCATGACCCGCCTTCTTTTGAGATTCAGTTCATGGACAGATGTCCTGACATTTTCCTTTAGAATTCACTGGTATAATTCAGAATTCATTGTTCCATCAGTGATGGCAAGCCGTCCTGGCCCAGATGCAGCAAAACAGGCCCAAACCATGATACTACCACCACTATGTTTCACAGATGGGATAAGGTTCTTATGCTGGAATGCAGTGTTTTCCTTTCTCCAACCATAATGCTTCTCATTGAAACCAAAATGTTTTATTTTGGTCTCATCCGTCCACAAAACATTTTTCCAATAGCCTTCTGGCTTGTCCACATGATCTTTAGCAAACTGCAGACGAGCAGCAATGTTCTTTTTGGAGATCAGTGGCTTTCTCCTTGCAACCCTGCCATGCACACCATTGTTGTTCAGTGTTTTCCTGAAGGTGGACTCATGAACATTAACATTAGCCAATGTGAGAGGGGCCTTCAGTTGCTTAGAAGTTACCCTGAGGTCCTTTGTGACCTCGCCGACTATTACACGCCTTGCTCTTGGAGGGATCTTCGTTGGTCGACCACTCCTGGGGAGGGGAACAATGGTCTTGAATTTCCTCCATTTGTACACAATCTGTCTGACTGTGGATTGGTGGAGTCCAAACTCTTTAGAGATGGTTTTGTAACCTTTTCCAGCTTGATGAGCATCAACAACGCTTTTTCTGAGGTCCTCAGAAATCTCCTTTGTTCATGCCATGATACACTTCCACAAACATGTGTTGTGAAGCTCAGACTTTGATGGAGCCCTGTTCTTTAAGTAAAACAGGGTGCCCACTCACACCTGACTGTCATCCCATTGATTGAAAATACCTGACTCTAATTTCACCTTCAAATTAACTGCTAATCCTAGAGGTTCACATACTTTTGCCACTCACAGATATGTAATATTGGATTGTTTTCCTCAATAAATAAATGACCAAGTATAATATTTTTGTCTCATTTGTTTAACTGGGTTCTCTTTCTCTACTTTTAGGACTTGTGTGAAAATCTGATGATGTTTTAGGTCATATTTATGCCGAAATATAGAACATTCTAAAGGGCTCACAAACTTTCAAGTACCACTGTAGGATAAGTGATATGCTAACAATATTGCATGCTGTCAAACCAAATGAATGGAACGTGCTAGAAGGGAATAGAACACGTGTTTTTATTCCATAAAAAAAGTGTTCTGTATGTATAATAATTCAAGATATTTCACTCCAATGATGGCACTCCCAGTGTTTTCTCGTTGACTAGACGTGCGTTGTCAAAATGGTGACATGTCCATATCAAACAAAAAACATTACACAGTGGCACAAAGATATGAAGTCTATCTTCTCATGTTGAAAATATTTTCATTTATTCTCTTCGCTGACTCGTATTCACCACTCAAAGATAAACTTCATATCTTCACAGAATCATGTAATATTCTCCATACATATGACATTAGACTGTACATATTTGCACTGGGACATATACATTGGAATCTGTACATTGTATATTGTTGAGTATACATTAGATTTACTGTACTTTCAATTTATTTATTTTTATTTTTACTATCTTGCCTTCATTCAAAGTCAGCAGCAAAGGAAGAATTTCATTGTACAGGGAAAATTGTTTCTGTCTGTGCATATGATAATTAATGTTTTGACTTGAAAAGATGTGAGAGACGGAATCATGGTTTACAGAGTGCCAAGGTTGAATGAAGGCCTGCAGCCCCAAGCGACTGCATGTGCACTGCTATAGACATAGAGGAATGAAGCTAAACAGCAGAGGAGGAGAGGACGGGGGGATGAGCTGAAGGTGACCGCATGGTAAACAGCACTGAAGAGCTCAGATGTTGTGTCCTAATCTTCCATTATAGCATTCATCTTTCTGCCCTGCTTTCCCCATACACACACCAGGTGCTCTGCCTGTTAACAGGGCATGGAGGACAAATGCTTCCTTGTAACTTCATCTAGACATTTGGAATGAAGGGTGCGTTATATGGTATGATTTCTTGGGTTTGTCCACTTGCTGTTGATCTCAAGATTCGTTCTTGTCATTGTACAGAAAACATACAACGAATGTCATTGTACAGAAAACATACAACGATGGCAAACACATGTTGCCATCGTATGCAGTTAAAAAAAAGTGCTCAGTTATTATTGCACATAATAATATATTATTGCACATTAAAATTGTGATGTGTTTAAGGGTTTACTTTCAGCTCAGAGTTCAGTATGATAATGGCTTTTGGATAGAAACTGTTCATGAATCTTGTCATGCGTGTTTTGATGGACCTGTCACGTTTTCTGGAGGGCAGCAGTTCAAACAGGTGATGGGCAGGGTGAAATGAATCCCTTGATATTTTTATATTTGTTCTGAGCATATAATCTCTTAGCAGCCATATATGTATGCTGAATGTATGTATGGAAGAAAAAAGAGAGATTAAGATTTGATTATCAAACCCTAGGGCGGCACGGTGGTGTAGTGGTTAGCACTGTTACCTCACAGCAAGAAGGTCCTGGGTTCGAGCCCGGTGGCTGACGGGGGCCTTTCTGTGTGGAGTTTGCATGTTCTCCCTGTGTCTGCATGGGTTTCCTCCGGGTGCTCCGGTTTCCCCCACAGTTCAAAGACATATGGTTAGGCTAATTGGTGGCTCTAAATTGAGTGTGAATGGTCATTTTATCTCTATGTGTCAGCCCTGCAATGACCTGGTGACTTGTCCAGGGTGTACCCTGCCTCTCACCCATAGTCAGCTGGGATAGGCTCCAGCTTGCTCACGACCCTGCGCAGGATAAGCGGTTATGGATGGATGTGCTACATAGCTGTAAATAAAACACTCCTGCATACAATTTCTGAGCAGTTATTGCACTGCTAAACCAAACACTGGTGTACAAACCTGCCTGGATTTACTTTGTACTTAAAGTTTAGCAAAAATTATGAGGAAATGCTATGTACTAGGGAGCCACTAGGTATTGAATGTACTGTAACTGTACCACTGTACATGTGATACCTTTTTTAACAGTAATATTGTGTTTCTATTTAGCGTAAGCTTGTGCCGGAAAGTAAAAAAATATTTTTATGCACCATGTATGTTGTGTGGCAGTATGGGAAAACCCATCAGATGACACTATAGCTGAATAGCTAATAGTAATGGAAAATTTAGTTTTGTCCAAAATGTTTGAAACAAAATTATCTGGTTTGTTTATTTTTCCTGCCTATAAGGTATATTTTTTAAGCCTATGTTGTTTGATAAGATCACAATTAGGTAGATAAGAAGCTAATTTAACAATTTTTTATTAAAATGGCTGTAGGTTATTTAACAGTTATTCCACAAAATCAAGTCGTATATGAGCTGATAGCCAACAAGATGCATAGCACCGAGTCGGCTATAAGCTATGTACGATGAGATTGAGTGGAATAACTGTTTTATTCTATCTACATTCACTGGATTTTGAGAAACAGAGCATTTTTATTTTTATTTTTTGCAAATTCGATAAATAAAAACGTTATACAAAATGGCCAACAAAATCATTTCTGCTTAGAATGTAAACAAACCAGTGAAATGACAGTAACAATTTGTGAAAAATGCTATAATAATAATTCTTGAAAAATTAAAAAAAGATACGATCTTACCATCAAATACTTTTATTCCATATTTTGTCGCTTTTTTTGTGTATTTTTGGGATTTTGTTTATGAGTAGAGTTTTTATTTCATCCTCAATTGATTCCCCAACACACGCTTCCATTTTGTTTTTCTCTACTCATCATATATGAGCTGATAGCCTAGCAGTAGAGTAGCCAGTAAGTGTGCAATTACTCATATGCAGTGAATGTGGCTAGAATAAAAATAAATGTGTGTAAAATATATAGATATATAAAATACAGTACTGTGCTAAAGTCTTAGCCACCCTATTTTTTCATACAAACTTTGTTATAGATTTCTATTTTATGACTTCTACATTATCGAGTCAGTACGAAAACATTTTAGAGTCCAAACGTTTGTTTTCCAGCACAAAATTTAAATGTTACAGAAAAAAATGTTTGTATCTGAGCAGCATATTACATAAGAGACCACTTTTCAGATTAAAAAAGAAAACATAATGAAGGCTACTGGGTTTTGCTCCAAAATTAAGAAGCAAGTGTGACAAAGTGTCCAGAAGAACTGTGGCTGGTTCTGTAAGATGCTCAGTAAAACCTACAGCTCATTTCCTTATAAAACTGCACTCATTGTACCAGAGACTACTATTTTTTTTTTTTTTTTTAGAGCAAAGGGTCGTCTCACACCAGATATTGACTTTGTTTCATTTATTATGGCTTACTGCTGTTTATAGTATTTTTTTTAATGTTGAAACATTTCATTTCATGATTTTTAAGCCATTTTTGCTCTACAGCATTTCTTTACATGTGCCTAAGACTTTTGCACAGCACTGTATATTAAATATATATATGAGGGTAAGTCAAGAAGTTCTAAGACAGATGTTATAATTTCAAAAGGAATTTAAAATAATTCAAAAAAGGAATACAAAGAAGGAATTCTCCAATTGAAACATCACTTGCAGAAGTGTTTAGACTTAAATGGAGGTTATGTGGAGAAATAGCTTTATTATTTTCATAAATAAAGATTTTTTTCATTTGTCTTAGAACTTTTTGATTTACCCTCGCGTGTGTGTGTGTGTGTGTGTGTGTGTGTGTGTGTGTGTGTGTGTATAATATATATATTCCCCCGTCATGTTTATTATTTTTATATTTTATTTATTACATTCACATTCTAAAATACATAAAAAACAAACAAACAAATAAATAGCAGTTGCTTTTAGACCAGTGGTTCTCAAACTTTTTTCACCAAGTACCACCTCAGAAAATACTTGGCTCTCCAAGTACCACCATAATGACCAACATTAAAATACAGTAGCGTAGTAGGCCTAAGTATTCATTAAAAACAAGGCGGAGGTTTTATTTAACAAGTATATTTAATATTGTTGGCCACTGTAACATTACACACAGTACTTTGAACAGTAACACTGTGTTTAAATATAGGAAAATAAAACACTGTACTTAAATAATGAATCAAATAAATTGGCCAAATCTGCAACATCTGTAGTCTCATCAAGCTGTATGGTAAAATATCTACTGTTCTTAATGCACTCAATCAGTGTCTTTTTAACATCGTCAGCCATGTCGTTTATTCTCCTTGACACGGTGTCATTTGAAAGCGGCACCAAGTTTAACTCTCTGGCAGCTTTCTCTCCACACATGATACGTGTCATCTCTTTGGCTAATGGTAAACACAGCAGTTCCCCGATTGTGTGCGGCTTACCGGCTCTGGCGATCAGGAGGCTGGCACGATATGAAGCTTCCTGTGCTTTGGCTACGGGTGTACCATAGGACAGAATGGTGGACTTGGACTGCTTCAGTTCATCACGTTTTCGTAAAAAAAAAAATCAATTGGTTTGTCCTTTAGTGCTGTGTGTTTGGTTGTAAGATGCCGTTTGAGATGCGACGGTTTCATGGACTCATTGCTCAGAACGTTGCCACATACAACACACTGCGGCCTGGGCAGCTCCTCTGTCCCGCTCCAAATGAATCCCAGTTTTATGTATTTTTTGTCATACTTCCTCCTCACTGGTTTCTGCTGTTTGCTAGCAGTTCTGGGGCTGGTTTTGTCACTGTCGTTAGCATCTGCGCTCGGCTCACACACGTCCTCTTCAGTTCTCCCTCTCTCCTGATCCACGCTCCCATTCGCGGATTTAAGCCACGACAGTAATTTTGTCGTACTCGTCATAATTAGCAAAGCCACCTCCACCTTTTCCCATCACAGCCTAGTCTACCAATGGCGGATAACCGTCTGTCAGCGGAACCGGCGGGAATGCGTACGTACGCTACGTATGGCTACCCAGAAGCACTTGCAAACTTTTTAAAATTATTAACTTAATTTGTATCTCCTTTCATTTTCTTGTCATCTGTTGATATTTTCATCCATTCGGATATTATGGATAGTATTTCACGTTTTATTTTATTTTTTAAAATTTATTTATATTGATGACCTGGCGACTTGTCCAGGGTGTACCCCACCTTTCGCCCGTAGTCAGCTGGGATAGGCTCCAGCTTGCCTGTGACCCTGTAGAACAGGATAAAGCGGCTAGAGATAATGAGATGAGATGAGATTAAGTGATTCTTTGGCGTACCACTAGAATGGAGCCCGCGTACCACTAGTGGTACGCGTACCACAGTTTGAGAATCACTGTTTTAGACAATCAGGCTTGAACATAAGCATTAAATGCATTTTCATCTTTTTTTCACTTTTGCTGATATCAAGATTTTAAAATGCTAGACCTTTATTGTGGTTGTGATACATGCAAAAGAGAAAAATATTTCAGTTTAAGAAGACCTAAAATGTTTAGAAATGTATATAGAAGTAAGTGTCAAAAAATTTCACCATGTGAAGGATTTTCCCAGGACACCACACAAATAAGACCTATTTTTTAAGGCCTATATTTTATTTCCTGCTAATGAAATCTGTTCATCATAACTCCCTAATAATAATTCATCAGGAGTTGTAAATGAATTTGAATTAGAAGCACTAATTCATTCTCTCTTTGTCACTGTTTCTTGCTCTCTCTCTCTCTCTCTCTCTCTCTCATAAAGGCGATGTAGGAGTGGTCAGTCTTGACCGTGAGTGTAGCAGAGCCTTTTGTTTTAATCATTCTGCTTCATTACTTCTATGAGTTGGATGCATTGCTCATTATTAGAAATATGAGTTTCTGAAATATGACACAATTTGTCTAAATAGACTCCCTGTTGTCTTTTATTGTGCCAAGTTGATTATTGGGTATGTTTTAAGATCAGTTATTTAATATCAGGGTTTTATTAATATCCAGTTTTATTAAATCTGTTTAATGAAAGATAAATGTGTGATGAGCACAAGAATCAGTCTGGCTGCCTTGGTAGAGGGTTTTTTTTTGTTGTTTGTTTTTTCATCTTGTATCCTGCTGTGCATATAAATTCATGTACACAATCATGTGGAGTTTGCGGTTTTCCCTCATGCAAACGCATGTGCTTTCTGCAACACACAGATGCAGACGTCTTTGTAGTGCAGTATGAATGTTCTGGGTTGTTCATACATATGCATGAAAGTCAGGATCTGGAAGTGAAAGCAGGTGTTCCAGCTTCTGTACTGTACAGATGTAAACACACAACAGGAAAGCTGGTAGGTGTGCACATGCAGGGAATGATGAAAGCCCGATTATACACACCATCAGTCAGTGACAGAGGGAGCAGGAGAGATTGAATAATAATAATAATATGTCTGTTTTTTAAAATGTCGTTTTAAATCCAGGATGCCAGCAATAAGTTATCATAAGAAGAATGTCATTTTTAAAAAATATGCTTCTAAAATAACAGCAGGGTTAGGTATGACAAATTCATATTTCATTTAAAATATTTCAAGTGCCAGACATGGGCAGTGTAAGTGATGGTGTACAAGTACTGTATGTGAAACAGTGTGTCTAGTACATTTCACACGCTGTTATCCTGGTAAGATCAAACAAAGCCGACATTTCATGGCACTTCATGGACCATATCTGAATTCTACTAACGTAATTGCACAGCTTTGTGCTGATGAGCAAGTAGTAGAGTTCCTTCAAGACCAATAAGGATGTTTTTCCTTACATATAGGTAATGCAGTTGATGATATGTGTTCTTTATGATGATGTCACATTTTCAGAGTGAAGACTAAGATGAAGCCAGCCACATCCAATTCTCTTTACCAGTTGTCTGCTGCCACTGTCTTTTGTTTAATTATCACTGTTCTCATCTAAAAAGTGATGAAGAATGAAGAATAAAAATCTATTTTATTAGTTTCCATAATAGCTGTTACTTGGGGTTGGGGGGAGGGGGGATTACAGCCCCAAATATTCAATTCAATTCAATTCAATTTTAATTGTAAATCACTTTTTATCCACCGCCGGCCGAAAGGCCCAAAGGGGGATTATGTCATGGCGATTTCTGTCCGTCCGTCCCGGGAAGGGTGCTCACATTCTGAAATCAACTCCTCTCACAATTTGTGGAGGAATTTCACAAAACTTGGCAGGATTCTTTGTTATATGTTGGTAATACGCATATTGCAATTTCATTAAATTCGGTCACATTTTACCAGGGTTACAATCTTTGACAATTTCATGGGAGTGTGTTTTCCTTCTAAAATCAACTCCTCTCACAATTTGTAGAGGAAATTCACAAAACTTGGCAAAAAGCATTGTTATATGTCATTAGTACGCATATTGTAATTTTGTTAAATTCAGTCACATTTTACCAGAGTTGTGGCCCTTGTACTTTCACAATTTCCTGAAGGTGTGCTTGCCTTCTGACATCAACTCCTCTAACAATTTTTGGATGAATTTCTCGAAGCTTGGCAAAAGACCTTGTTATATGATGCTAATACACATATTGTGATTTAATTTCATTTGTGAACATTTTACCAGAGTTTTGACCCTTGATTACATAACTTGTACTTTGACAATTTCATGAGGGTGTACGTTCTTCTGAAATCAACTCCTCTCACAATTTGTGGAGGAATTTCACCAAACTTGGCAAAAGGCTTTGTTATATGACAGTTATACGCATATTTAAATTTCGTTTAATTTGGGCAAATTTTACCAGAGTTATGCCCTTGATTATTAACAAACTTGTACTTTGGCAATTTCATCAAGGTGTGCTTGCTTTCTGAAATCAACTTCCCTCGCAATTTTTGGAGGAATTTCATGTAATTTGGAAAAAAGTTTTTATCCCCTGCTAGCCGAAAGGCCCGAAGGGGGATTATGTCATGACTATGTCTGACTGTCTGTCCATCCGTCCCGGGAAGGATACTCACCTTCTGAAATCAACTCCTCTCACAATTTTTGGAGGAATTTCATGAAACTTGGCAGGATTCTTTATGTTGGTAATACGCATATTGCAACTTTGTTCAATTCATTCGCATTTTACCATTGTTATGGCATAGTTGCCAGCAGGGGTGCTATGAGAGCAATCTTGTAACAATGGCCATTGTCACAAAGCAGCTTTTCAGAAATTTATCAATTTCAGATATAAATCTTAAGGGGTTTTGGTGAACTGCTCTTAGTCTGGCCTGTCACCTAGGACCTGTCTGCCTTGGGAGACCCTAACAGGGGCGTAATGCCCCCGACAACATAGCTCCTAGGATCAGTCAAGCACATAAACCCCTCCACTACAATAAGGTGGCAGTTCTAGGAGGGGAAAGTTCTAGGCAGTTTTCGTTCACCAAAACCCCTTATGGATAACAATCTATCAAGGACCGTGACGTCACCTGGTATGGCACAGCTGGGGACCCACCCTGGAGCCAGGCCCAGGGTTGGGGCTCGTATGCGAGCGCTTGGTGGCCGGGCCTTTGCCCACAGGGCCCGGCCGGGCTCAGCCCGAAGCGGTGACGTGGGCCCGACCTCCTGTGGGTTCACCACCCACAGAGGTAGCCATAGGGGGCTGGTGCAATGTGGATTGGGCGGCAGTCCAAGGCAGGGGCCTCGACGACCTGATCCCCAAACACAGCGGCTAGCTGTTGGGACATGGAATGTCACTTTGCTGGGGGGGAAGAGCCTAAGCTTGTGCAGGAGGTTGAGAGGTACCGGCTAGAGATAGTCGGGCTCACCTCCACGCACAGCTTGGGCTCCGGAACCCAGCTCCTCGAGAGGGGCTGGACTCTCCACTTCTCTGGAGTCACCCATGGTGAACGGCGGTGGGCTGGTGTAGGCTTGCTTATAGCTCCCCAGCTCACCCGCCATGTGTTGAAGTTTACCCCAGTGAACGAGAGGGTCGCCTCTCTGCGCCTTAGGATCGGGGAGAGGGCTCTTGCTGTTGTTTGTGCCTATGGGCCGAATAGCAGTATAGAGTATCCAGTCTTCTTGGAGTCCCTGGGAGAGGTACTGAGAGGTGCTCAGACTGGGGACTGTTCTACTGGGGGACTTCAACGCTCACGTGGGCGACGACAGTGACACCTGGAGGGGCGTGATTGGGAGGAACGGCCTCCCCGATCTGAACCCAAGTGGTGTTTTGTTATTGGACTTCTGTGCTAGTCACAGTTTGTTCATAACGAACACCATGTTCGAGCATAGGGGTGTCCATAAGTGCATGTAGCACCAGGACACCTTAGGTCGGAGGTCGATGGTCGACTTTGTTGTCGTTTCATCGGATCTCCGGCTCTATGTCTTGGACACTCGGGTGAAGAGAGGGGCTGAGCTGTCAACTGATCACCACCTGGTGGTGAGTTGGATCCGCTGGCGGAGGAGGAAGCTGGACAGACCTGGTAGGCCCAAATGTATGGTGAGGGTCTGCTGGGAACGTCTGGCCGAGCACTCTGTCGGGAAGGTCTTTAACTCCCACCTTCAGGAGAGCTTCTCCCAGCTTCCGAGGGAGGCGGGGGACATTGAGTCTGAGTGGACCATGTTCTCTGCATCCATTGTTGACGCGGCTGTTCAGAGCTGTGGCCGCAAGGTCTCCGGTGCCTGTCGTGGCGGCAATCCCCAAACCTGGTGGTGGACACCGGAAGTAAGGGATGCCGTCAAGCTGAAGAAAGAGTCCTATCAGGCCATGTTGGCCTCCGGGACTCCTGAGGCAGCTGATGGGTATCGGCAGGCCAGGCGTGCCGCAGCTCGGGCAGTTGCGGAGGCAAAAACTCAGAACTGGGAGGAGTTCGGTGAGGCCATGGAGGAGGACTATCGGTCGGCCTCGAAGAAATTCTGGCAAACCGTCCGGCGCCTCAGGAGGGGGAAGCAGTACTTTGCCAACACTGTTTACAGTGCAGGTGGGGAGCTGTTGACCTCGACTGGAGACATTGTCGGGCGGTGGAAGGAATACTTCGAGGATCTCCTCAATCCCACTGTCACGTCTTCCATTGAGGAAGCGGAGGCTGATGACTCAGGGGTGGACTCGTCCATTACCCAAGCCGAAGTCACTGAGGTGGTTAGCAAGCTCCTCGGTGGCAAGGCACCGGGGGTGGATGAGATCCGCCCTGAGTATCTCAAGTCTCTGGATGTTGTGGGGCTGTCTTGGCTGACACGCCTCTGCAACATCGCGTGGCGGTCGGGGACAGTGCTTCTGGAGTGGCAGACTGGGGTGGTGGTCCCTCTTTTTAAGAAAGGGGACCGGATAGTGTGCTCCAATTATAGGGGAATCACACTTATCAGCCTCCCAGGGAAAGTTTATTCCAGGGTACTGGAGAGGAGAATTCGGCCAATAGTCGAACCTCGGATCCAGGAGGAACAATGCGGTTTTCGTCCTGGTCGCGGAACACTGGACCAGCTCTATACCCTTCATAGGGTGCTCGAGGGTTCATGGGAGTTTGCCCAACCAGTCCACATGTGCTTTTTGGATTTGGAGAAGGTATTCAACCATGTCCCTCGTGGTATTCTGTGGGGGGTGCTTCGGGAGTATGGGGTTCGGGGCTGTTTGCTAAGAGCTGTCCGGTCCCTGTGCAAACGGAGCAGGAGTCTGGTTCGCATTGCCGGCAGTAACTCAGACCTGTTCCCAGTGCATGTTGGGCTCCGGCAGGGCTGCCCTTTGTCACCGATTCTGTTCATAATCTTTATGGACAGAATTTCTAGGCACAGCCAGGGGCCGGAAGGAATCCTGTTTGGGAACCACAGGATTTCATCTCTGCTTTTCGCAGATGATGTTGTCCTGTTGGCTTCTTCAAACCAGGACCTTCAGCATGCACTGGGGTGGTTTGCAGTCGAGTGTGAAGTGGCTGGGATGAGAATCAGCACCTCCAAGTCAGAGGCCATTGTTCTCGACCGGAAAAGGGTGGCTTGGCCTCTCCAGGTTGGTGGAGAAGTCCTGCCTCAAGTGGAGGAGTTTAAGTATCTTGGGATATTGTTCACGAGTGAGGGAAGGATAGAGCGTGAGATCGACAGGCGGATCGGTGCGGCCTCCACAGTGATGCAGTCGCTTTACCGGTCCATCATGGTGAAGGAGCTGAGCCAAAAGGCGAAGCTCTCGATTTACCGGTTGATCTATGTTCCGACTCTCACCTATGGTCATGAGCTTTGGGTAATGACCGAAAGAACAAGATCGCGGATACAATCGGCCAAAATGAGTTTCCTTCGCAGGGTGGCTGGGCGCTCCCTTAGAGATAGGGTGAGAAGCACAGTCACTCGGGAGGAGCTCGGAGTAGAGCCGCTGCTCCTCCACATTGAGAGGAATCAGCTGAGGTGGCTCGGGCATCTCTTTCGGATGCCTCCTGGACGCCTCCCTGGGGAGGTGTTCCAGGCATGTCCCCCCGGGAGGAGGCCCCGGGGAAGACCCAGGACACGCTGGAGGGATTATGTCTCTCGGCTGGCCTGGGAACGCCTCGGTGTTCTTCCCAAGGAGCTGGCCGAGGTGTCTGGGGAAAGGGAAGTTTGGGCTTCCATGCTGACTGCTACCTCCGCAACCCAGCCCCGGGTAAGCAGAAGAAGATGAGACGAGATGAGATATAAATCTTGCATTTATAAATTTATCCCTAATGAGCAAGCCAGAGGCAGTGGTGGCAATAAAAAAAGTCCCTGAGATGACATGAAGAAACTTTGAGAGCACCCAGACTCAAACAAGAACCTATTCTCATCTGTGTAACCCCAGACAGTGCAATTATAAATAATTTCCCTTCTATAACTATATACTATATCAGCCTTTCTCAACCGGGGTGCCGCAGCACCCTGGGGTGCCATCTGGCTTCGGTAGGGGTCCTGTCAAAAAATTATACTGTATATTCTAACATTGAAATAAATAAAATGAATTAAAATTCCAAAAAACAATAGTTTCACTAATGCAGATCATCGCCGCCTCATGCATCATCAAAATTTGTCTCACGGCCCCCTTTCCCATGTCACAACATCACTGCTGGGGTCAGCGTATGGTCAGCGTGACTGCGTATATTTTATATGGGGGTGCCTTGAGAATTTGCATACTTCTGAAGGGTGCCGTGACTGAAAAAAGGTTGAGAAACGCTGTACTATATAGCCAAAAAGTGCTAATTGTGTTAACAGGAACTTGAGTATAAGCATCAGTTATTACTGCATTCATTATAGATTTAATTTAAAGTCTGTTGTGTCAAACTGAGGTCAATAAATGTTCAGTGATGGAGACTTGAGTGCAAACTGTTCTTGGCAATTGTAGTCCTAAGGCAGTCCGAGGAAGAACAGCCACAGACAAACTTATGGTTTTGACATGGTATACCATACACTGCACGGGCGATTGCTCTAAGACAACGAGGGAGGCTCAGCCTCCTCTAAAAATGACGAACATCGTGTAGGATGAATTGCGCTAGGCTTATGTTATAGCCGACCTTATAACATTGCTATTTCAGATCCAGAATCATAGAAATATATGTGCTCAACCCAACTACAGTGCGAAATCATTCCGTTATAACTTTCCCCAGTTCGCCTAATGTGTGCATGAGTTTTTCCCCCTCGTGACAGCGCGATGCAGCCCAGCCTCAGTGGACTTGAATGGCATTTGGGAGCTATGCGCTTTTCAATCTCAAAATGCAAGACGATTATTGGACAAATACTGCGAAAACGCCCACCCACGGAGTCTCATGGACTCCCAGCCTCAGTGGACTTCAATGGCATTTGGGAGCTATGCACTTTTCAGTCTCAAAATGCAAGACGGTTATTGGACAAATGCTGCGAAAATGCCCGCCCACGGACTCCCAGCCTCACAGTGGGAGGGACATGGCAAAGCTTTCCGCGAGGAGACTGGTGATTGGTGAAAGCGGCCAGATATTTTCTTTGATTGACAGCTCGTTTCAAATATAGACAGGCAGCGGTGAATCTCAGTTCAGTCCCATGCGGATTCACAAGTGCTGTGGTGTATTGTAAGAGATCATCTTACATTTCGATTTCATTCATTACATACGGTTTCTACCAGCTTTTTTAGTTTGTATATATTTTCATTGTAAATAAAATGTAAATATAGTGTTGTCAAGTTTGCTATCTTAGTTCCAGAAATTTCGTTTATTTGAGTGACTGAACTTGAACTTGAGGGGGCTAGTCAGCTAGCAAGAAAGCTGCGCACGGATGCCAAGCATTGCTGATTTAATTTTGGTGAAGCCTTTTGCCAGTCTTCCTTTCGAGGAAAAAATTTAAATTAAAGAGCAGGGTAGACCAATGCCTCAAATTGACTTGGTGAAAAAGGTAGGGAATAATACTCGTTCCTTTCAGCTCTCCTGGTACGAGAAAGTGAATTGGCTAACAGCAAGTGACCCACATCAACAACAGTAAATAGGCTACTTTAGTAATATGTCATGGATGGACCAAAAATATAGAATCTATTTAAAATGTTTATGCTGAGTATATTATATTGGAATATATATTTTTCTGGATATGAATTAAACACAGCTACAATTTGGAAAACATTTTTAAACAAAAACACAGCTGAGAACATTTCACACTACAGACCTGGATTAAAAGTGAAGGGTTATCAAAATTGTCAATAAAACATTTCTCAGTCAAAATAAGTAAAATATAGGGAAAGTGTCATTGAATGAAATGTGTGGCGCCCAGCTATATGTTTGGCTCCCCAAGGTCAGTGCTTGTGCCTATTCCAGAACACTCTGCTGTTACTGCTGAGGTTCCTGACAAAGAGCTGCTTTCAATAATGATCAATTTTTAAACAACATGCCACAATTTTAAAATATAAAATGTTAAAATATACCCCCCCAACACCACCATCATGTATATTGGACAGTAGGCTAATGGGCCAAAAGAACCTGTTATTTCACAGTTTGTGACCCTGCCAGATCAGAGACAAGAGTATGGGCAAAATTGATGTGTTTTTTCTTTTAAAATCTGGAAATATCGTAACCGACCAGCCTCCCCTGTTTGAAAGACTGCCAGCCGCCACTGATACACTGTAATCTTTAATGATCTTTAGACTGTCCATGTCAGATATCCTCAGCAGCAGTGAGTGATTTTACGTGATGAGATCTACAAGCAGAAGTATCAAGATGGAACACGAGAGAGACAGAGAGAGAGAGCATAGATTATTAGGTATGCTCTTGCCTTGTAATGGGTAAAAAAATGCACATTATGCAAAAATGTACATTCATTTATGTATCTGTATTTAGATTTCTACCCAAAAGTGGGCTTTTTTAATTAAATACGACCCTAACCACTATGCCTTTTGAAAACAGTGCATTCATTTTTATTTTTGGTATATGTTCTTTAAGAGCCACTGTCTCCATAGTTCTTCCTGGACCATTAGGGCTTTAAAGTCGTTACTAGAAGTTGAAAAATGTGACATGAGAAGAAATTGAAGGTGGCATGGTGGTGTAGTGGTTAGCACTGTTGCCTTACAGCAAGAAGGTTCTGGGTTCAAGCCCAGTGGCTGACAGGGGCCTTTCTGTGTGGATTTTGCATGTTCTCCCCGTGTCTGCGTGGGTTTCCTCCAGGTGCTCCGGTTTCCCCCCACAGTCCAAAGACATGCAGGTTAGGCTAATTGGTGGCTCTAAATTGACCGTAGGTGTGAATGAGTGTGAATGGTTGTTTGTCTCTATGTGTCATCCCTGAGATGACCTGGCGACTTGTCCAGGGTGTACCCCCCTCTCATCCATAGTCAGCTGGGATAGGCTCCAGCTTGCCTGCAACCCTGCACAAGATAAGTCTAAAGTCCTTCCCGCACCATATGGTGCATTTGGCGGCTCCGATCTCCGTTTCTGTAGCCCTCTGCCTCTCGCCTATTACATAGCTAGAGTTACAGTGGGGGGTTGGTCCTCTGGTAACTGCGAGAGTTTACAAGATAAGCGGTTATGGATAATGGATGGATGGAAGAAATTGGCCCCTGTTCTTCAAAGTTGAGTAAATTTGAGTGCATTGAATGGTGTATGAATGAGTTTGAGTCATTTTTGTGCAGCAACAAAACAAGCTGTGATTTTATTGCAACTAATGAATCAGCCTCAGTTGCGTGGAAACAAGCTACTGTTCAATAGTTATTTATTTGCATGACATTACATTATAGGCATTTAGCAGATGCTCTTATCCAGAGCGATGTACAACATACTCAGAGCAGCATGGGGAGCATTTGGGGGTTAGGTGCCTTGCTCAAGGGCACTTCAACCATTCCTGCTGGTCCAGGGAATCGAACATGACTTCCCCCTATTTAGCTGGCATACATATGGCATTCACAAATTTACCCTCATCTAATTTACATTAAGCATGCTCTAGTTTTGCAACACTGAGCTAACATTTAGGATGACATTTTGCAGGTTAGAGGTGTAAAGGTTGAATTATTATCTGAGTATAATAATGTGACGGAGGAAAGAATAGTCCGAGAGGTTTGTTTTTGCCATCATTTGTTTTGCAACTAATAAAATTGTATAATCTATTCCTTTCTTTCTTTGTTCCTCTGTTCATTTGATGGTCCAGGATTGCTAAAGAAGGGTTAAAAATAACAACTGATTATGCTGTAAAGTTCTCGTCCTTAACATATAATGAATGCTCCAAGGTGCTGGAGCAGTGTAATGCTGAACATTGTAGAATGTCACAAATGATTATGATGGAGGAGATACTAGAATGAATATAGATATTTTGGCACTGCCTAAAAGCAGAGCTCCTGATGAGTGTATGAGCAAAATATTTGCAAGGGCACAAAATCAACCTGAATAGAATAATAATATGAACCCTTGAATTGTGTAGTGTTGTATATTTCACATCAATAAATTGCTGCATTGTCTTGTGACAGTGAGATCAATAATGAGATATGCATCGCAGTTATGATACATATTTATTCCTTTCTGTGACACCGCATGCCATGCGCCAGAAACAACACCATGACATGTATTATGGCGTGACTCTGCTGGGTCCCTGGTGGACAGCTGTGAACCAGTGCTTACACTTTACATCATGACTATATACAGTGGTGCTTGAAAGTTCGTGACACCTTTAGAATTTTCTATATTTCTTCATAAATATGACCTAAAACATCAACAGATTTTCACACAAGTCCTAAACGTAGATAAAGAGAACCCAGTTAAACAAATGAGACAAAAATATTATACTTGGTCATTTATTTATTGAGGAAAATGATCCAATATTACATATCTGTGAGTGGCAAAAGTATGTGAACCTCTAGGATTAGCAGTTCATCCATCCATCATTTGTAGCCACTTATCCTGTCCTACAGATTCGCAGGCAAGCTGGAGCCTATCCCAGCTGACTATGGGTGAGAGGCAGGGTAAACCTTGGACAAGTCGCCAGGCTAACACATAGACACGGACAACCATTCACATCTACGGTCAATTTAGAGCCACAAATTAGCTTAACCTGCATGCCTTTGGACTGTGGGGGAAACCGGAGCACCCGGAGGAAACCCACGCGAACACGAGGAGAGCATGCAAACTCCACACAGAAAGGTCCTCGCCAGCCGCTGGGCTCGAACCCAGGACCTTCTAGCTGTGAGGCGACAGTGCTAACCACTACACCACCTTGCCGTCCAATTAGCAGTTCATTTGAAGGTGAAATTAGAGTCAGGTGTTTTCAATCAATGGGATGACAATCAGGTGTGAGTTGGCACCCTGTTTTATTTAAAGAACAGGGATCTATCAAAGTCTGGTCTTCACAACACATGTTTGTGGAAGTGTATCATGGTACGAACAAAAGAGGTTTCTGAGGACCTCAGAAAAAGCATTGTTGATGCTCATCAGGCTGGAAAAGGTTACAAAACCATCTCTAAAGAGTTTGGACTCCACCAATCCACAGTCAGACAGATTGTGTACAAATGGAGGAAATTCAAGACCATTGTTACCCTTCCCAGGAGTGGTCGACCAACAAAGATCACTCCAAGAGCAAGGCGTGTAATAGTCGGCAAGGTCACAAAGGACCCCAGGGCAAATTCTAAACAACTGAAGGCCTCTATCACACTGGCTAATGTTAATGTTCATGAGTCCACCATCAGGAGAACACTGAACAACAATGGTGTGCATGGCAGGGTTGCAAGGAGAAAACCACTGCTCTTCAAAAAGAACATTGCTGCTCGTCTGCAGTTTGCTAAAGATCACATGGACAAGCCAGAAGGCTATTGGATGTTTTGTGGATAGATGAGACCAAAGTAGAACTTTTTGGTTTAAATGAGAAACGTTATGTCTGGGGTGGCACGGTGGTGTAGTGGTTAGCGCTGTCGCCTCACAGCAAGAAGGTCCTGGTTCGAGCCCCGGGGCCAGCAAGGGCCTTTCTGTGTGGAGTTTGCATGTTCTCTCCGTGTCCGCGTGGGTTTCCTCCGGGTGCTCCGGTTTCCCCCACAGTCCAAAGACATGCAGGTTAGGTTAACTGGTGACTCTAAATTGACCGTAGGTGTGAATGTGAGTGTGAATGGTTGTCTGTGTCTATGTGTCAGCCCTGTGATGACCTGGCGACTTGTCCACGGTGTACCCCGCCTTTCGCCCGTAGTCAGCTGGGATAGGCTCCAGCTTGCCTGCGACCCTGTAGAACAGGATAAAGCGGCTAGAGATAATGAGATGAGATGAGACGTTATGTCTGGAGAAAGAAAAACACTGCATTCCAACATAAGAACCTTATCCCATCTGTGAAACATGGTGGTGGTAGTATCATGGTTTGGGCCTGTTTTGCTGCATCTGGGCCAGGATGGCTTGCCATCATTGATGGAACAATTAATTCTGAATTATACCAGCAAATTCTATAGGAAAATGTCAGGACATCTGTCCATGAACTGAATCTCAAGAGAAGGTGGTTCATGCAGCAAGACAATGACCCTAAGCACACAAGTTGGTCTACCAAAGAATGGTTAAAGAAGAATAAAGTTAATGTTTTGGAATGGCCAAGTCAAAGTCCTGACCTTTATCCAATTGAAATGTTGTGGAAGGACCTGAAGCGAGCAGTTAATGTGAGGAAACCCACAAACACCCCAGAGTTGAAGCTGCTCTGTACGGAGGAATGGGCTAAAATTCCTCCAAACCGGTGTGGAGGACTGATCAACAGTTACTGGAAATGTTTGGTTGCAGTTATTGCTGCACAAGGGGGTCACACCAGATACTGAAAGCAAAGGTTCACATACTTTTGCCACTCACAGATATGTATGCGATATTGGATCATTTTCCTCAATAAATAAATGACCAAGTATAATATTTTTGTCTCATTTGTTTAACTGGGTTCTCTTTATCTACTTTTAGGACTTGTGTGAAAATCTGATGGTGTTTCAGGTCATATTTATGCAGAAATATAGAAAATACTGAAGGGTTCACAAACTTTCAAGTACCACTGTAGTTATGATCGAATATCAAACATGATATGTCAAACAGTTGTCTGGTTACATCTCTCACGTCCAAACATGTTTGCGCTCAGTGCCATTAGGACTTATTACCATGCACCTGTTCCTGATCAGAGTGAAATCACAGCATGTACATCTAAGGACTCTCAGTAACACACAGACTTTGCGAAGTATACACTCTGCACTCTGTGTCTGAGGTTACGAAGCCTTATATTTTGCATCACTTTTTTGGTTTTGACCCTGTTTGTGTTTTTGGCCTGTTTTTGGCCATCTTGACCACTGCCTGTTTTCAACTCTGCCTTTGTCTGCATTTTGGATCTGTTTGCTAGCGTGCTTTCAATAAAACTCTTCCTGCACTTACATCTGTTCTCCTTACATGACACAAACTGTCAACTGTCCAACAAGCTAGTGGGCTAATAAAACTGTTTTAACTAGTTTCATATGAAACTGTTGTGAAGATTTTTGCATAAAATGTGTTCGTAAATAATCCCATGTTATTAAAAATAAGCACTGGATAAATACCCATCTATCTTATGTAAATAATAATAGAAATTTCATTGTCCAGTGGTCAGTTGTTTATTAGAGACGTTGCCTTACACTTATGATTGAGTTCCCTGTGGTGGTACACATTCGTCTTTTGTACGGACATCATATGGTCAAAAGCCATCAAAATTCAGGTTTCTCTGAAGTATAGGGCTGGCCAGCTCAACTAATATGTTTTTTTGTTTGTTTTTTTTAATAACAGTTTATGTCAAATTCACAATTCCTTACTTCAAACCTAATTAATCAAACAATGAAAAACAGACTATCTAAATGAATAAAATCATGTCTGGTGTCTTTTACTGTTGATATGTAATTATGGCATAACCGCAAAAATGTGTGCTAAAATCCAAGCGTTTTTAAGGATCCCAAGCATGTGGTTCCCTTACCCAAAGCTCCTGATCCAGCAACTTGTGGTTGCAACAACTGTGACTGTTACTCAACTGAAATACTAATAAACTAATAAAAGATTCACTTCTGATTCACATTTACAAATTGTATGCTGACACTGCATTAGCAATTATGATTATTAATGTTATTTGCTATTTTAAATGTTGTTAATTTTACTTCTTTACTATAAAGGCTGATATAATTATGACTGCTGTAATTAATTTGATTGTTGAACTTCAAATCAAACATTTTTTTTTAGGTTGTTAAAATGTTAGGCTCAAATTTACACACAATCCAACCAGATCGGCATTTGAACATAAGACACACCAAAAAGCAAGTTTGATCATACACAGCTTCAATGAATAAGGGTCACTGTCTCTTTTATTTCATATCTTCAATTTTGACCAAAATGAAAATAAATTTTTAGAAGACTAGTTTCATTAGTCTTGCAGAACAAACCTGTTTGCTTCAGTATGCATTCCAAAATCCAATTATAGGAAAAGTTTGCAGCAGTAATACACAAGAAGAACTTCAGTCTGTGTAAATGGCAAAATCATTAATATAAACTACAGATTATTTTTATAATTTTTATTTTATATTTGATTTTATTTTTATGTATATACTGTTTTAGAAGGAAGAGAGCCAGTGCAGACATTTGGTGCAGAGGCTTACAATGCAGACAGGGTGTAACCTATTTAATGGATGTGCCATATTGCATTATGAATTATTAACAACCAAGAGCCTATTTGCATTATATCCGTCAAATTAAGTTTGCTAAGTTATGAACACTGTCATTAAATATCCTTTGGTTTTGCAGGGTTTTTGCATGCTGTTCTCTCTCTCTCTCTCTCTCTCTCTCTGTCTCATTTAATGAACAAGTTTCTATCCCTTCCGAAAGAAGTTGAACAGCAAGGTCAATTCATTTGTTTCTGCAGTTGGGATTGAGATCAAACTATGAATATGAGACAACAGAGCTGAATTTCAGCTTTCATCACCTGATATTTACATCTAGATGTGTTAAACACCTTAGAATATGACACTTTTGGTGTCAGACGAGTCAATATTTGGGTGAGCAAAAGAATCAGAACAGATTGAGTAAATAGGGCTTAATATTTGGTTTTATTCTATCCACATTCACTGGATATGAGCAGTCGCACACTCTACTACTAGGCTATCAGCTCATATACCGTGAGAAGAGAAAAACAAAATGGTGGCATGTGTTGTTGAACCAACCGAGGATGAAATAAAAACTCTACATGAAAACAAAACCCCCAGAAATACAAAAAAGCAACAAAGGAATAAAAGTATTTGATGTTAAGAATGTATCTTTTTTTTTTTCATTTTTCAAGAATTATGATTATAGCATTTTTCACAAATTACTACTGTCATTTCACTGGTTTGTTTACATTCTAAGCAGAAATTATTTTGTAGGATGTTTTGTATTAAGTTTTTGTTTATCAAATTTGTGAAAAATAAAAATAATAATAAAAATGCTCTGTTTCTCAAAATCCAGTGAATGTGGATAGAATAAAACAGTTATTCCACTCAATCTTGTCTTACATGGTTTATAGCCAACTCAGCACTATGAGCTCATGTACAACTCGATTTCATGGAATAACTGTTTCTTTCTTGCAATTAGAAAGATTATGATGCTTTTCCAGGCTTGTACCATTTGCTTCTTTCAGTTGTTGTATGTTTTAGGTGGTTTCTCCCAATAGGCTCTTCGTCAGGAGGTAAAACGTTGCTTCGTTGGGTTCAGGTCTTGTGGTTGACTTGGCCAATCTGAAACATTCCACTCATTTGCCCTGATTAAGTCCTTTGTTCTACTGAATGAAGTTCCTTCCAGTTAGATGCACTTCTCTGTAAATTGGCAGACAGAATGTTTCTGTAGACTTCTGAATTCATTCTGCTGCTACCATCATGAATTACATCATCCATCATTAAAGATTACTGAGTCTGTTCCAGAAGTAGCCATGCAATCCCATTCTATGACACTATCTCCATTGTGCTTGACTGATGAGCTCATATGTTTTGGATCATGAGCAGATCCTTTCTTTCTTCACACTTTGGCCTTTCCATCACTTTGGTAGAGGTTCATCTTGGTTCCAGATATTTTGCAGCTCATTTCTGTAATTCTTTACAAATTCTGATCTGGTCTTATGATTCTTAGTGCTGACGACTGGTTTACATTTTGTGATATGGCCTCTATACTGTAGTTCTACTTTCAAAGCCTTCTCCAAATGGTGGACTGTGATACTTTCACTCATGCCCTGTGGATGTTGTTGGTGATGTCATTGAGTGTTGTTTTGGGCTTTTCTTCACAGCTCTCACAATGTTTCTGGCATCGACTGCTTTTCCTTGGCTGACCTTTCCAGTGTCTGGTTGTTAGTATACCAGTAGTTTCTTTCTTTTTACAAATTGTTGTATTGGCTATGTCCAATGCTTGTGCAATGGCTCTGATTGACTTCCCCTCTTTTCTCAGCTTCAAAATAGCTTGGTTTTCTCCCATAGTCAGCTCTCTGGTCTTCATGTTGGTTTATCTTTTATAATAACAAACGCAGGCTTCACAGGTGAAACCCAGGGTTCAAACCAAGAATTCAGAGCTGTTCATTGTTTGAACAGTCTAATAGTAGGGGGGGTTGTTATTTTAAGAATTTTGACTTTTCCATGTTTTACCCCCCCCCCCAGAAATATGGAGATGGTCCATCTATGTGGGAAAATGTCAAATTTTATTATGTTGAACCTTGCTAACCCCCTGTACATACCCTCTGAAAGTTTCCATTCTTACAATATGACAAAATACATTACAGTGCTATTTGATATTAGAATGCTGCTTTTTTAATGTGTTTTAAAGTTATCGATGAATGCAAACCTCTTCAGGTATGCCACTAGGTACGACTACAGCATTTTCAGTGCAGATGATCATTATTTTAAGGTAATAAGCTTAGTGGTAAGTAACCTTACATTCAAGTAAATTAAACATATGGTAATTCTGCTCTTTTTCAGCAAGTTTTAAAGTTATTGATGAATGTCACACTCTTCAGTAATACCTCAAATATGAACTATTTTTAAGCACAGAGGATCATTACTTAAGGTTACTAATTTAGTTTTAAGAACCAGTATGCACAAATGATTCATATCTGAATTATATCTCCCAATGTATTAAATAGTCATTATTTGTATTCTTGCAGGTAAATAATAGCTTCTGTTGCAACACGGTCAAAAGCTAAGAAGATACTAGGTGTAGTAGAGTACATAGAGCAGGCTGAGTTCCCTTCTGGGATGCTTCCAACAGGGAAGGACATCATTCAGAATATGCTCTATCTTCTGCGGCCGAAGCGTGCTGGTCAAGCACAGAGATCCAGGGATGCTGCTGCTCAGTTGCTGGCAGAACTTGTTCAAGAGCACTGGTTATTTTGTGACTTATACACCATCTACACCAGACATATAAAGAAGCATATCTTGAAACTCTATGGAGAATTTGTTACTCTGATTCAAACCCGTAAACAGAGACAAAATGAGGGTTTCTAACAACTTTTTGTGAGAAATAAATGTTATTACTGTGATTTTTGATATTATATTTAAGAGTTATTTCCATTAAGGAATGCTTATATTAGTGAAAAAGGCAGTTTTTGACTATTTGGAGGGGTTATTAACTTCAGAGGGTATGTACAGGGGGGTTAGCATTTTTCAGTTGGCCAAATATTGGTATTTCCATACTTAGATAGATCATCTCCATATTTTGGAGGGGGTAGAAAAAAATTTTTGGTCTAACACCCCCCCACACACACATAGGGCACACCTGGGCAACAAGAAAAAACTGTATTTTTGATCACATGAAAAATAAGCGATTTCTAACAAAAGGTGCCATCTACTGTAGGTGTGAATATCAAGAAATGAAAGATGAAATTCTTAACATATTTATCATTTGATCTCAAAATCAAATCTCTTCAGTGTATCGTAAGAAGAAAAGAATTTGCTTTGGCATTCCAATACTTTCCTAGGGACTCTATATCCATTTACATTTTTACAACACTTTTATAAAACAGTCATGCTCTTTTCCTCTATATATGTTATATTATATACATATATTCTCTTTTTCCTTTTATTTTCAGAACATGACAAGTAATTTGAAGAAATAAGAGAATTTATACAAGACCATAACCAGCAACCATCCTTTAGTATAAACAAGAAAGAAGAAAAAGTAGAAAAAAAGCAAGGGGAAAGAAACAAGTGCAGGGAGGAGAGAAGAAGTGCGCGAGGACAGTCGATGGACGCTGCCCAGACCAAGGGGACAGCAGATTCTCATCTAGCAGGGAAGAGAAAGATTTCAAAATTGAGTCGAAGGACAGAAACCTGCCGTCAGGTAAGCTTGAAGATGTAAACATGAATGTATTTGTTCATCAACAAATATTTATTCATTATTTGATTATCATTATAGAAAATTATATTTTATTAATATATTTGCCACACTTCATGGTTGCAAGTAGGTTTTTTGTTGTTGTTTTTTTTTTTGTACTTTCAGCACCACTGTCAAAATATTTGTCATAACCACCATATTTCACTCTGATATGGTGATGGAGATTATTCTAATGACCGATACACATCTGTCTATTTCTTATTAATGATTATTGGCTGACAATATAGTTTCAGTTGTATTTCGAGTGAACAACTTAAGTGGAAAAGAAACAATAGACATGCAAAATTATTTATATTCAGACTTACGCTGTGTGTTTCTTTAATGTATTGAAGTTACAGGTTGATTTATGTATTTATCGAAATTAAGTAGTGCTTGAGTACATGTAGTCCATACTCTTGAGTACATACTCTCAGGGTACATGTTTTTTCAATTTTGTAGTACCCGTAAGGTTGATAATTGCATTTGTAACTGAATTAAAAATAACTGTCTTTGTATTGCTACTCTGATAACTTTTTATTGTTTTTAAGCTGGTTTTTAAAAACTTAGACTTGCTTTGTCTTACAATTGGCTTATATATGTCAATACTTCATAGTTCTATTTCACCACTCCGAACTGCCAGGGAAGTAAAAACCATCAAGATACCTTGTTGTGCGCAAGTGCATGCATACCAAGGCCTACAACAAAGTCACTAAGTGACTTTTGACCCATATGTTACAAATAAAGCTCTCATACAGCTATCTGCCCTTTCTTCTTTCTCTCACCTTGTACACATGTGGGACCTGACAGTTTGTGACTATGGTTGGAGCCACAGGTAGCCTGACCTCCAAAGCTGAAAGACTCCTATCTCCAATCATTCTTGCAGCTTCACTGCATGTAATTTTCATACTTTTTTGGAGTCTAATAGGAACTCTATGGCTTTGAGTGGGGTTTCCTTATTAGCATGCTAGCCTAGCTATCACGCACCACATTGTCAAAGACTTAGCTATACAAACTGCTCTACTCATCACTCAGTCTTTCACTGGGCAGAAGTCCTTTGCCAATCTGAGCTTTTCAGTGTACTTTTTAATGTAGTTGTATTCACCAGAGAACTTGTGACGTTAGCTGGATACACATACTCAGGCTGCAGTTCTTTTCTCCATTGGGTCACGCTCTGTTCTACTGGCTTATTTCCACAGTCTTTGCAGTCTACTGACTTGTGTGCCTGTGGCTAAGGTCAAATGAGCCTCCCATGTGCAGTGTTTGCACAGTTGCTACTTAAGCTAGATTCATTCATGCACAGTATTGGGGTGGGAGTTGGGCCTCAGTGTGCCCTCATTTTCCTCAGTGGGTAAGGGCTAATCAATTCTGCTGCCACTCAGTGTGTCAACTTAACAAACAATATTAAACCCTCATTTTCCCCACTGGTTGCTTTCTTCCTAGGATCATTGCTCTGACGCAAAACGTTTGTTCCCAGTTGGACAGAAGCACGATCAAAAGAGTAGACCCAATGATTCAGAACTCAATGTACTCTCTCATTCAGAAGAATGGTGGTTCAGAAGACTGATGATAGTGATAATCTGATTGTTGATTTGAGGGCTGAAATGGCTCCTAAAAGCCCTCCCTTTTTGCATGGTAAGTCTGTCACTTATTCATGACAGAATACCATAGGACTGGCTCATATTAGTGAGTCTGCACATTGTATATGTCGCCATCATCCCCAACACAGATGCTTTTTTGAGATTTGCCTTCCATAAAACAGACATTCCAGTTAAAAACTCAAAACTATGACCTCACTCTGGAGCCACAGGTGATCTTGAGATTTATGCAGATGGATTGAGGCATCAGGATACTGCTGTATTTGGATCACTGGCTACAATGTGCCCTCACAAATGAGCAGGCAATCTGGGACATGTACACTATTTGCATATATGGTGCATTCATGTCGTGTTGGAATAATCTGAAAAATTATTCATCCATCCATTATCTGCAGCCACTTATCCTGTACAGGGTCACAGGCAAGCTGGAGCCTATCCCAGCTGACTATGGGCGAGAGGCGGGGTACACCCTGGACAAGTCGCCAGGTCATCGCAGGGCTGAGACATCGAGACAAACAACCATTCACACTCATGGTCAATTTAGAGCCACCAATTCGCCTAACCTGCATGTCTTTGGACTGTGGGGGAAACCGGAGCACCCGGAGGAAACCCATACAGACACGGGGAGAACATGCAAACTCCACACAGAAAGGCCCCCGTCAGTCACTGGGCTTGAACTCAGAACCTTCTTCCTGTAAGGCAACAGTGCTAACCACTACACCATCGTGCCGCTCTAAAATTAGTTCCCGACTGGGAAAATTCACATGAATGCCCTCTCAAGTTGGAACAATAACTCAAAAAATCAGCAAAAATGTTTTGTACATCATTTGCTGAATTGTTGACACCATACACATAGAAACATGGAGGACGACAGTCAGTGTTTTGTTCATGGTAAAAACTTTTGATTAATGGTGCAGATTCACGTATTGCAAATAAATTTTTTGCAAACATTTAATTTTTAATATGATATTAGGTTGCAACAATTAGTTAGTGTCCATGTAGTGATCTAGATTAGTAACACCATACTTTGGAGCAAATACAGATGGTTTTATGATTAATATGCATAAGTTTTGAATTGTCTATATGCCATGGCTCACCTGATCAGTTTCCTTTGCTCTTTGTTGTCACACAACTATTGGAAACTGTTCTCAACGCTCTGAGCAATTACATCTTTGTAGCATCCATGTTGCTTCTACATCCCTACTTAAAAGCAAATGAACACACCGAAGTCGGATAAACGACTTCCCAACTTGGGAAATGGGAACTGGGATCATCCAAGGAGCATGTGAATGGAGCAATATTACTGTGCATGGTAAATTCATAAAACTCCACAAAAAAAGGCCACATAATTCATCAGTGTGAAGTTAGAAAGCTTGCCACCTGTCACTTAATATGTGGCAGATATTACTTGGAAATCAGGCAGGTCTCTATGTACAGTACTGACTTCTGTTGAGGATGCTAGGGTCTCTGATTGCAGCTGCAGTGGTAGTTCTCTTGAGTCTTCTGGAAGAGATTTTCAGAAGTGGGTTATCAGGCTGCAGCTAGACCCCTGTGGCTAGACCCACAGACAGAGATGCATCCTCTTCTCAGCAAGAGGTGCATGAGGTCTAGCTCACTAGAGGTGCATGGCTTTTCTCACAGAAATGGGTCTGCTTGGACCGGTCCCTAACTGTGCTCCACAGAATAGGAGTATTCACCATGGATGCCTTCATCACTGGCTAGGGGGCACATGGAGCCCCCCGTGTGAGATCAGACTACCTGACCATTGTCCACTGTCAGCGGATCGCAACTTCAAACCCCAATGATGCCACACCATAGGTGGCCAGGAACCTAGCAAGCAAAATTGGCTGTGTTTTCTTGTCGGGAAGGATGGCATACTCTCTCTAATCTGTCAAACATAGCAACCTGTATGTTCATATATGTAGAATATCGCATTGCTCTGAGTGTATGATGCTGACATATGACAGCATGAGCAGCAATTTGAAAAGATGCAGTTGGCTGACATGTGTCTCGGCGTAAGCAGAAGTTAGCCTTCATCCTGTGTGGTTGGTTGCAGAAGGGGAGAGCTGGTTTGTGGGTAGGAATTTGCAGGTAACCAAGTTGGGGAGAAAATGGGGAAAATCCAAAAGAGCTGGAACTGAGGGCAGTTTATTTGATCCTGAAATTCTTCTTACTAGTTCAGAGATATTGCCACATGTTGTTCCAGTCAAGGAAGTCAAGTAAATCAATCACCAGGGAGGCACATGATTGGATGCTGCTCTCCACCTTGCACAAAATCTTTTCATGTGAGCTGTGTCACAGTTAACATCACTGAAATCAACTCACCACTTGGGACTGCACAATGGTATTAAACAGGATGTAAAACTGATTGGGTTTCTCGCGAGTACTTTTGGGACCAGATGGCAGCTATTCAATCAAAAGATCAAATGTTCATCTGTCACAGAGGAAAGATTCTGTGAGTTCCCCTGTCTAAACACAGAAACTGGCCTACTAGATGACTGACATCATCACCATGGCCTATAGGTGAGTAGGATGCCCAGCTCCTACTGTGATATACCACTCTACAATGAGCATCTTCTTGTTATGAGAATTATACTGTGTGTGATGTGGCACTCCAAGTAGTCTGTTTGGCTGCTACCTGGATCTCACCTTCTCCTGGTTCTACAAGGTTAACATCGCCCCTCATAACATGGTCTGAGCGCAGCAGTAATTTTCAAAGACCTTTCCAGTCAGTCCTAAAGTGGGTTGGTTTCTCATGTCAGTAGGCATAGGTTAACTATGTGATTCTCACCATGTCTGATGAAATAGAATTATAATTACATATGTGTGGTTTTATGGGCACTAGATGACCACCAGAGGTTCCTGTCATTCAGAACCACTGTCAATCCAATGGGAACTCACAGGGAAGGTTCCAGAGAAAGCATGACATCAGTATATATTATAAATCCTGTTATTTTTGGCTGCTGGAAGGTCTCAGTATGTGTGTGCCTGCACACAAGAAGCTTTCCCAGGGATTCTCACCACCCCTGGCAGGATATCGAGTGTTCATAGAAAACAGGTACATATGTAACCAGCAATCATCTGCTAAATTGCCAACATCCACCATCTGAAATGGTTGCTATTGCTACAGCTAATATTCGAATGGTAAATTCAGTTGGTTCATTGTTCATTTTCATTTATTAATATTTCTGTTTAGAATTGTGTCCACAACTGTGCCATGAAAATTACTAATTTTTATCCCCTGCTGGCCGAAAGGCCCGAAGGGGAATTATGTCATGGCAATGTCTGTCTGTCCATTCCAGGAAGGGTGCTCACCTTCTGAAATCAACTCCTCTAACAATTTTTGGAGGAATTTCACAAAACTTGGCAGGATTCTTTGTTATATGTCGATAATACGCATATTGTAATTTCATTAAATTCAATAACATTTTACCAGAGTTACAGCCCTTGATTAACAAAATTATAATTTGACAATTTCATGAGAGTGTGTTTTCCTTCTGAAATCAACCTCTCTCACAATTTTTGGAGGAATTTCATGAAACTTGGCAAAAGACTTTGTTATATAACAGTTATACGCATATTGAAATTTTGTTTAATTTGGGCAAATTTTACCAGAGTTATGCCCTTGATTATTAACAAATTTGTACTTTGGCAATTTCATCAAGGTGTGCTTGCTTTCTGAAATCAACTTCCTGTATAATTTTTATGTCCCACTGGTCGTAGCGATGTCCGTCCATCCGTCTGTCCATCCATCCGTCCCGGGAAGGGTACTCACTTTCTGAAATCAACTCCCCTCACAATTTTTGGAGGAATTTCATGAAACTTGACAGGATTCTTTGTTATATGTCGGTAATACGCATATTGCAATTTCGCTCAATTCAATCACATTTTACCAGAGTTATGGCATAGTTGCCAGTGGGGGATATTGTGCTCTCAGAGCACTCTTGTTATTTCCTTTATGTGCAAATATGAAAAATTTTCCAATATTTCCCACTCTTTTTTTCTTTCTCTGCAATCTCCATGCTGTCTTCCCTACCTCCCTCCTTTTTCTGGACTTTCCATGTTTCCACTACAGGCATGGTGTGTGAGAAGGGGATCCAGATCCTTCTCACCATCGTGGGGGCATTCGCCTCCTTTGGCCTGATGACAGTGGCAATTGGGACAGATTACTGGCTCTACTCTCGTGCTCTGATCTGCAACAGCACAGCCAATGTGACGCAGGATGACCCACACAACAAGGACAAGAAAGACCCTGGAGCCCTCACACACTCGGGTCTCTGGAGGATCTGCTGCCTTGAGGGTCAGGGGCTCTCATCTCTCTGAGATATGTGGTCTTTAGGATTGGAAGGGTTTTAGTGGTTATGTTAGATTAGCCACAGACTTTTGGAATATGGTTAGAGGTATTTAAAATTATACAGAGGGCAATGTTTTGTTGAAGATATTTGATAGAGTGAAGTATCCAGGTTGATTTTAAATCTTTTGAACAAACATATGCAAAAAGAGCTTTAAAATAACTTGAGCATTTCTTAGATTTCAATTATATTGGAATATTTTTCAAACCAGAGACACCAAATTATGTGTTATTTATCTTTTGTAAATACACAGTTAGTCATCACAGTAGGAGATTACAATTCTTTACAGAATGAAACAAGACTGACTTGCAACCAATTTCGGTTTCTTTTTATATGGGTTATTCTAGTGTACAGTATTTGTACAGGTTATACACCATCCATGGACCTGTATGAAACTTGTATGCTTAGTCTGTAATGTGACAATAAGCAGAAAAGCAAGCAAAATCCTAATTAAAACGCGGTTTATCTGAAGAACGAGGCTAAAGGGGGCGTCAGTCAAGGACTGCTGAGTTGCCTTTTAACAACAAATGCTCTCACTCATCCCCACATCACATTTACTCTCCTTTCAGTCTACAACCAGCTATTGTGCACTGCTAATTTAACGTTATGGCTAAGCTCCACAACAACAAAGCATTCAATTAAAGATAAGCTCTCCATTTGCCGCTGCACCTCTATCATTCTCTCACTTTCTCTCCCTCTAGTTTTCTCTTTTGCTTTCATCACTTCTCCAATCTCTACCCTTTCCCCAACTGTCTGCAGCACATTTGTGTTTCTCTGTATCTCTGCAATTTTCACTATGTACTTCTTTCTTAGGCTTCTCTTATCCTCCTCCTCCTCCTTTTGGCAGCTGCCTTGTTGTATGGTTGGCACAGTTTAGAGGTCAAGTAATCTTCTCTGTCCCCAGGGTTTGAAGGCAAGATGGATATAAAGTAGCTGCCCCTCTGAGATTAGGTGAAGTGGAAGGAGGACCCATTTTGAATCTGCATAATGAATTCCAAACCTTCCACTTACAGTTTCTGTCTAAGGACACTGAAGTGTGGGGATACATACAAGATATACGTACACTACCGTTCAAAAGTTTGGGGTCACTTTGAAATTTCCTTATTTTTGAAAGAAAAGCACTGTTCTTTTCAATGAAGATCACTTTAAACTAATCAGAAATCCACTCTATACATTGCTAATGTGGTAAATGACTACTCTAGCAGCAAATGTCTGGTTTTTGGTGCAATATCTACATAGGTGTATAGAGGCCCATTTCCAGCAACTATCACTCCAGTGTTCTAATGGTACAATGTGTTTGCTCATTGCCTCAGAAGGCTAATGGATGATTAGAAAACCCTTGTACAATCATGTTAGCACAGCTGAAAACAGTTTAGCTCTTTAGAGAAGCTATAAAACTGACCTTCCTTTGAGCAGATTGAGTTTCTGGAGCATCACATTTGTGGGGTCGATTAAATGCTCAAAATGGCCAGAAAAATGTCTCGACTATATTTTCTATTCATTTTACAACTTATGGTGGTAAATAAAAGTGTGACTTTTCATGGAAAACACAAAATTGTCTGGGTGACCCCAAACTTTTGAACGGTAGTGTATATAGATATATAACTTAGATATTCCAGAAAAATTAATAACATAATAACCTTGTCCTCCTGTCTCTTGAGTTCCACTAAAACTAGGATTTGAGATTGGAGTTCATGAGTCAATGAGCTGCTTTCATATTTTTAAACTTATAACTCAAGGCTCCCTGAGGACTAAAGTGCAAGGTCAGGAACACACAGTCAAGATCTTATTTCCAATGAATGACCTGTGCGTTGGACAGAAGTATCACTATGGATTAGCCATAGAGCCATCCTGTCTCCAGAGAGCAGTAGGATCTGTAAGCAAGAACCAAACTGGAGAGCCCAGTTTCTCATCCATGGGCTTTGCTGACTCTTTTCCCTTTTGTTCCTCCCATTTCTTTCTTACAGACTAATGTCAGTGAGGAAATTTAAAAAAGACAGAGTGGTGAATCAAACCCAAGACCTTCCCTCACACCTGTCCATACCTCCCTCCATCTGTGTTTCATCTCTGCATCACACTTTCATTCCATTCATCGCCACCAGTCATGGTGTCATCATATCGCGTCAATCTGTGTGTCAGCAGTAGGCCCACAGCACTGGAGCGGGTAGCTATACAACTGCCTGCATGACTCCAGGGCTCCGCTCTATGTGCATGTGTATATATTTGTGGTTGAGTGTTGTGCAGAGTCCTGTGTGTCTGTAACCCAAAGCTCTATGTTCAGTTTGAGTGGAACATTCAACAACTGATGGGATTAGTAGTTTACAGTGTCTTGCAAAAATATTCATCCCCTTTCGTGTTTGTCCTGTTTTGTCGTATTATAAGCTGGAATTAAAATGGATTTTGGGGGGATTAGCACCATTTGATTTACACAACATGCCTACCACTTTAAAGGTGCAAATAGTTGTTTTATTGTGAAACAAACAATAATTAAGGAAAAAAAGCAGAAATCTGGAGTGTGCATAGGTATTCACCCCCTTTCATATGAAACCCCTAAATAAGAGCTGGTCCAACCAATTCACTTCATAAATCACATAATTAGTTGATTAAGATCCACCTGTGTGCAATCAAAGTGTCACATGATCTGTCACATGATGTCTGTATAAATCAATCTGTTCTGGAAGGACCCTGACTCTGCTACACTACTAAGCAAGCAACATGAAAACCAAGGAGCCTCCAAACAGGTTAGAGACAAAGTTGTGAAGAAGTATAGATCAGGGTTGGGTTATAAAAAATATCCCAAACTTTGAATATCCCAGGGATCGCCATTAAATCCATTATAGCAAAATGGAAAGAATATGGCACCACTACAAACCTGACAAGAGAAGGCCGCCCACCAAAACTCACAGACCAGGCAAGGAGGGCATTAATCAGAGATGCAACAAAGACACCAAAGATAACACTAAAGGAGCTGCAAAGATCCCCAGCGGGGATGAGAGTGTCTGTGCATAGGACCACTTTAAGCCATACACTCCACAGAGCGGGGCTTTATGGAAGAGTGGCCAGAAAAAAAGTCATTGCTTATGAAAACACATTTGGAGTTTGCCTACCAGCATGTGGCAGACTCCCCAAACACATGGACGAAGATTCTCTGGTCAAATGAGACTAAAATTGATCTTTTTGGCCATCATGGAAAATGTCATGTGTGGCGCAAACCCAACACCCTGAGAACACCATTCCTGCAGTGAAGCATGGTGGTGGCAGCATCATGCTATGGGGATATTTTTCATCTGCAGGGACATGAAAGCTGGTCAGGACTGAAGTAAAGATGGATGGCACTAAATACAGAGCAATTCTGGAGGAAAACCTGTTTGAGTCAGCCAGAGTTTTGAGACTGGGATGAAGGTTCACCTTCCAGCAGGACAACGACCCTAAACATACTGCCAAAGCTATACTGGAGTGGTTTAAAAGGAAACATTTAAATGTCTTGGAATGGCCTAGTCAAAGCCCAGACCTCAATCCAATTGAAAGTATGTGGCATAACTTGAAGATCCCTGTACACCAACGCAACCCATCTAACTTGAAGGAGTTGGAGCAGTTTTGCCTTGAGGAATGGGCAAAAATCCCAGTGGCTAGATGTGCTAAGCTAATAGAGACATACCCCAAGAGACTTGCAGCTGTAATTGCAGCAAAAGGTGGCTCTGCAAAGTATTGACTTTGGGGGGTGAATACCTATGCACACTCCAGATTTCTGTTTTTTTTTTTACATCTTAATTATTGTTTGTGTCACAATAAAACAACAGTTTTCACCTTTAAAGTGGTAGGCATGTTGTGTAAATCAAATGGTGCTAATCCCCCCAAAATCCATTTTAATTCCAGCTTGTAATGCGACAAAACAGGACAAACACAAAGGGGGATGAATACTTTTGCAAGACACTGTAGTTTATATTTCGTACTAGATAAATGAATCATCGATAGATTCCAATGAATTTGTGAATTTATTTTAGGGATAAGGATATTTTATGTTATCTGTTTATCTATCACCCAGCTCTTATTTTATGTATGAAGTGAGATTGTTAATTTACCTGTCAGTTTGTATTTCCTGATGATCTCATTCAAGCAGAATTTCTTCTTGTAAGCATTTTCCCTGCTGTAAAGTGCCTGATTTAGCTCATCATGTAATTTCCATCATTGGCGAAGAGCAGGGGAGTCATCTTGCAGGCTGTAGTTGGAATTGGTAATAGCAGTCATAAAACATTATTGCTTTGAGTTAATTTTATGGTACTATGCAAGTCAAAAAAAGGTCTTGATATATTCCAGTTTTTAAGTGTATTCCTTTTTTAAAAAAAAAAGTGTTAACTGGTGTTACTTTGTATATTGTTTACATTATGTTTAAATTGACCTGACTCACTGTTAAAATCACCTGTCACAGAAAATTGAAGTTAATATTACCCAAGTTAAAATCACAAATATTACAGTTAACCCATTAAAGTCCCAGGACCCTTGACTTACATTCCTCATTCTCAAAACCCCAAACCTTTCCTTCTAGTTTCACTGTAGTTACTGAATAATATGTTTGATGATCAATAACTGAGTTTAGTATAAATACGCAGGTGATTATAGGAAATTGTGCATGATGATTGGTTGAGAAATTCGGACAATTTCTCGATAATCACCTCGAGTGACTCGGCAAAATGGCGGCCAATCAATTCATCACCGTAAGTGAGGAAGAATTACACATTATGAAAGAAAATGTGTTTCCTAAAAGCACTAAAGATGCTACGAAGTTTGGTCTAAAACTATTCAAAGGTAAGGTGGAATAATTATTTATTTTATCCATTTCAAAACAAAGTAATTTATGTGAGTCGGCATAGATAAGTGACACAAGTTTGCGTGCATTACTTTTGCATGCCGCTTTTAAAGTTTGAAATGAATGATTTTTTTCTATACTTTTTTTTTTAATCATCACCTGTGTATTTTTACGAAAACAATTATCTGCCTCAGGCTGAGTGAATATCAGTGAATAATAACCTCAATTTCGTCTTGGTTATTATTCATCAATATTCACCTCGCCTTTGGTGAATAATTGTTAATTATTAGGTTAGTAATAATAGTCACCTTAGTAATAAGGTTGACATAGACATTTATTAATCAGGTTTTGGTCAAACAGAAGCGATAACAGAATATCCAGAAGTGTTGGTGAGAATGTGTGTACAAACATTGTGTACTGTACTTCATGCACACTGATACTGGGCTCCTTCACTTCCAGTAATAGCTGTTAAAAAATAATTAATATATGTAGAGCAACAGCAACATGTTGATCACCTGTACGTTGCCATATAGGTGTGAAACGAGGGGTGTGTTCTCAGATCAACCACTTCCCAGAAGACGCCGACTTTGACCATGATGGAGCAGAGTATGTCTTGCGTAAGAGACTTTCCTTCCCTTCCTTGGTGGTAATACAGTGAGTGCTGGTGAAGGATGCTAATGAGGATTACGTAAAAGAGCTATAACACAGGATATGCATTGTGTTGTCAAATTTAGTTTTGTATCAATCACACTAAATACCTGCTAATGCTTAAACGATTTTTTTTAAAAAATCTGTATTTTATCTGAATTATGGGATAAATCTGATAAATGTCTGCAGTGAAGCTCTGTCTCTGTTGATTATGGCTGATGCACACACACAAACACTCATACATGCATGGTTGCACATACATAGTAGCTGTCATTCGATTGATATTCATGTTCTGTCCTTTAGCTATGCCAGCAGAGCTAATCCCAGATGGGATTTTGGACTCTGGAGGAACAGCAGCTTTTCTCCTAAGGCCTTTTCAGAAGAAAAAGAAGATGAATCCTCATTGCAGACATCTGATTTAATTATGCAGATGTCTCAGAATAATTCACACTTTGTATATTCAGCTTGTGATTGTTTGGACTGACCTTAAAGCTCTGTTTCACATCCCTTTCAACCTTGTGATTTATTATTTATTTATTTATTTAGCATCATTTTAAGGTTGTCTTGTGATACAAAAAAAAAAAGTTTACATTTTCAATAGCTAATTCAAGTTTTGCCTTTCCCCTTGCCCCTCTCTCTCTTTCTATGTGTAGGAGTGGTTCGGGCTTCAAATATCTTCCCTATTCTTAGTGCAATCCTGTTGCTGATGGGAGGAGTGTGCATTGCTGCCAGTCGCTTCTACAAGAGCAAGAGGAACATCATACTGGGAGCTGGCATTCTGTTTGTAGCTGCAGGTTCGGAAATCTCATTGTTGGGGCTATTTACATTATTTTACATTACAGTGACATACACACACACACACACACACAGGGCCTGGGGAGCAGTTGGGGGCATAGGTCCCTTGCTCAAGGGCACTTCAGCCATGGATTTTCCTGCCAGTCCAGGGAATCAAACCAGCAACCCTTTGGGCCCAAGGCTGCTTCTTTAACCTTCAGACTATGGCTGCCATGGCTGGGTTCTTGCCCCAACTGATAATCACATCATCAGTTTTTCTTTGGCTAATCAGACACAAGGTACGCCACCACACTTGCCAGAGCAGTTGAGGGTTAGGTGCCTTGCTCAAGGGCACTTGAGCCAGTCTAGCTGGTTCAGGGAATCGAACCAGCGACTTTTTGCTCCCAAATCTGTTTCTCTAATCATTTGGCCATGGCTTTCCCAATATTTGCTGTCTATATATGCTGAGGTGACAATATATTAGACACGTTTAACATTTTACTTCCTGGTGGGTAGCACAGTGGTACAATGTTTAGCACTGTCGCCTCACAGCAAGCAGGTTCTGGGTTTGAACCTGATAGTTGATCAGGGCCAGAGGTGGAAAGAGTACTAAAATATTATACTCAAGTACAAGTACTGTTACTCTGATGAAATTTTACTTAAGTACAAGTAAAGTTACCAGACAAAAAATCTACTCAAATAAAAGTAAAAAGTAGATCATTTAAAATGTACTTTGAGTAAAAGTAAAACGTTACTTTTAACAATGGGTGTTTTCTGCCTCCATTGTGTTGTGCAAAAATGAAAAAGAAGAGGAAACAAGGATATGTGTACATCTCAACCCAGATGTTTTATTTAAAGGAAGTGTATCAAATTGAATGCTTAGGATAATGCTGCATTAAAACTGAGACAAACAAAAAAGGTCAATACACACAGTCATGTTGTTTACATCGCCCTGACCACACACAAAGCATTGTACACGAAATATGAAAGTGAAATGTTGCACCGAAATCTCATAGCTTGCCTGTGTGCACTGTGTGTTATTGAACAATTCAATTCAAACATTATTTGTTTTGCTTAGTATTCCTTTCTAGCCTGTTGGATGTAGAATGGTAGGAGGACTGATCACGTCAGGTTGGCGAGCTAACTTGCTTGCATGATTAGCCAACCGAATAACAGACTAGTTACCGTTATGTTACAGTACCAACAGGTTGCTACTTCAACATTAGCAATGCCATCCACTATTTTTGGAATATAACCAGCCTATTGTCGGTTTTACTATGGAAAGGAAACATTATGATCAGGGGCGCAGATACGTTTTTTGAACTGGGAGGGACAAAAAACTGGGGGGGACAAAAAACTGGGGGGGACAAAGCTGCCAGCAAACCAACCCCAACCCCGATATGCCTGTCAAACTTGTTGTGGGTAACCATAGCAACCAAGCTCGAGCTCGCAACCTGTGCAGTCTGCGCAGCTCAACCAACCGAATATCAGTCTTTGTTTTGTTTTATGTGAGTTGTTGCAACTATGTATACACTGCTGTGCACCTCAATAAACCGAATGGTAATTAGTCTTTTGATTTTTCCGTGAGGTTTGCCTTATGCAAAGAAAGACAGCATAGACGTTTTTTCCTCCCTATAAGTGGGGGGGACCAAATGAGGTGAATTTAAATCTGGGTGGGACGAATCCCACCCGTCCCACCCTCTATCTGCACCTGTGATTAATGACAATACTTACCTCAACATGCTTGCGCAGATTAGACGTCAAATTTTTGTATGCCGCAATGGTTGTCTTCTTGGGCACACATAATCTGCATTGCATAATGAAACTGTCACCCCTTTTCTCTACAAAGCTGAAGTGATCACGTATGTAGGGCCAGGGGTGCACTTCATTACTGGAAGAAATTGCGTTTTCTGCAGGGTCGTCCACCACAGGTTCCTCGGTCTCCTCCATGTCCGCAGGGGCGCTTTATCAACACCCGTGGCCCAGGGGCTAGGCCCCTCATAGGCTACCTGTCAACCCTACCCTTACCGTTGGCCAGGAAAACACTCTTATTTTATTTGCAATACGTGTCAAGCATTTACAGTGTAAGCGCGTAATTAGCCTAGAAGCCTATGATAGGTTACGTTTGGCTCAGCGTAGCTGTGCAAGGCCCACGCTCACATCGCTCAACACATCCGACCACAGAGGGAGAGAAGAACGTGCGCATTATCATTACAGAGCCGGTTCTGATTATTACCACGGACAGGACAGTGATACTGCGTAACTTTCACGCAGGGGCATGGCCAGAGATAACCACACAAGCGCGCGTGCGCTAATGTAGACCTATGTGTTGTAAACATAAAACGCACACACCTACAGAGAAGTCCTTTTAAAAAATAAAATACATAAAAATAGCTCGGCAGCATGAAAACAAACATTCACTGCAAGACAAGGTGCCCTAGAATCGCCATCAGTTTTTAATATCTATATGGACTTTGTTGTCAGGATTGCACAGCATGAGATATCAAAACTGTACCCAGATACAGGCTTCAAGTTCAGATATTGCATTCCAAATGAGGTATCCACAAGAGAAATGCGTACGAAAGCACGAGCATCAGGAGAGGGTTGCATAACAGAGATTCTGTACGCAGATGATCAGGCCATACTCGCTGGATCCATCGAGGAGCTTCAGAATATTCTTCAGTTGTATGATAAGACCTACACCCGCTTTGGTTTACAAATATCATATGTCAAAACAGAAACAATGGCTTTTAACGTCAATGAGGATATCAAATGTAAACCAAGTATCATTTCCCTTGGCGGCACTAATATTAAAAACGTCCGCACCTTTAAATATCTTGGTTATAATGTCAGCAACTGTGATGAATCCTCACACTTCCTGCATGCTAGGATAAGTGCTGCATTCATGAAATGGAATGAACTGAAACACATTCTAACCGACCACCAAATACTACTAAAAACCCGTATAAAGTTCCTAGTGGCATGCGTTCAATCTCGCCTCCTGTACAGCACACAGGCATGGCAACTATCATCCAGTGAAATTCACAAAATTGAGGTAGTGTGGCACGGCTTCCTAAGGAAAATGATTAAAGGTGGATATAAACGAAAGAATGCCCCTGATCAAAAGAACACTACAAATGAAGATATAGACTGGAGCTACAAGATGTCCAATGCTGACCTCCGGAAACTGACAGGAACCCAGGATATAAAACTATCGCGCTACGTACAACAACTAAAATATATTGCTCACGTTTGCCGGATGGGCAATAACCAAGTGCAAAAGCAGCTCCTGTTTGACAAAAATGGTTACAAATGGACGAAATGGGAAAATCTGCTGGGCACAGACACCCAACAGATAAGACGTATGATGATGGACAAATCAAACTTTGAGCAACTGCTGCAACTGCTACAGCAGAAGCACCCCTAGAGAGTTTAACTTTTGACAGGGGAACATGATGATGATGATGAAGGTACTTGGCTCGGCGGCCACATGAAACGTAAACACCATGGACAGCGGCCAAACTCATAACTCTACAGACCGAAATACACGAAACCAAGTCCTACTAGGGTCTATTTTACCGATCTATGTTCAAGCATCATGCAAGTCTTCCTTCTCCTTGAATAAGACCGTGCATTCAACTGCCTTTTTGACATGACTGCATCAAAATACCACTTGCAACAATATTTCATGCACTCCATCAAGAAAAAAGTTAAACATGATGAACACGGGCATACTGTTTTGAGCATACGATTTTTTAAAAAGAAACTAGCTACATCAAAGTCCTTCAATAAACCCATCCTTTAGCGCAAATAAGCTTAACCTAGTTCAAAGCATGACGCTAGCAGTAGCTGCATAAGGCAAAATCATGTGGGCCTTTCGTCAACAACAAGCCACGGCGGGCAAACATTAATAATCAAGTGTCCTTACCTTAAAACGTTGTCTTGACTACAGAACTTCTCAAGTATTTCACTTAAATCCACACGGGTTAACAACACACCCAACACAGCTAGCGAGAAATGTGGATCTGCGCTAGCTTTGTATTGCTATTCCCCTCAGTATGCTTATTCTGTCTGCTGCCTGAACTGTGAACATTATAGGCTACAATCTTTTCATCAATTTCTTCAGTAGATGCCGTTTTAGACATTTTATTATACCCATCGAAATATGCTATTATACTAACAGGATTATAACTCAAATCACACAACACGTATTCAAATCACAACTGATTTATTTTACTGTTGGACAGATCATAGCATATCTAGCCTAGCTGCACATAGCCTAGCTGCTGGTACGGCTGATAACTGATAAGTAGCTGATATTCTGAACAGATTGGTGATCCTTACCTTAAAAAAGTCTGTGACTTTAGGCAATGATTCTATCATTACCTGCATCTCTCTCTTTTTTTCCTTTTATGCGCCCCGTTAACATGTGAACGCTTCATCTTTCAAAGCCTCTAAATTTGTGTCTCTGTAGTCTGCAGTCTTTGGCGCGCTTTCGTGCATGACGTTACATTTTGTTACATTTTATTCTGGTACAGTTGTGGGTGTTCGTTTCGCGAACCACATCCACCATGTCTCTTACAGCAGGCTACTGTGCGCTCATTTATTTCTAACCTTATTTCTATCCGTACATTAATGTAGGCCCACGATTCCGACAGTTTATTATTTTATTAATATTACAAGGCCCCTGATTGGCTGTGGCCCAGGGGCTTGAGCCCCCCGAAGCCCCCCCCCCCTTAAAGCGCCGGTGCATGTCCGCCATCGTCTGTGTGAGACTCGCGCGCGACAACTGTCCTTCCCGTGATTCATTTCCAGAACGCATTTCCCCTTCTCCGTTTTAGCCTTTTTTAAATTTTTTATTTATTTATTTTTTTTTACTCAGTAACGGTTGTGATGTAAAATGTACCGAAGTACACTACTTAAAAGAAAACATACTTAAGTAAAAGTAAAAGTACACTCTTTAAAAATTACTTAAAAAAGTATAAGTACACAAAAAAGCTACTCAAGTACAGTAACGCGAGTAATGTAATTCGTTACTTTCCACCTCTGATCAGGGCCTTTCTGTGTGGAGTTTGTATGTTCTCCTTGTGCCTGCATGGGTTTCCTCTGGGTGTTCCAGTTTCCTCCCACAGTCCAAAAACATGTAGATTAGGTCAACTGACTACTCTAAATTGCATGTGAGTGTGAATGGCTGCCTGTCTCTGTGTTACAGAGATACTGTGATACAGGCTACCTGTATCACCCACAATAGACTGCCCATCTGTACAGGGTGTACCCTGAACCATCGCCCAATGTCAGCTGGGACTGGCTTCAGCCCCCCACAACCCTCACTGGATAAGCGCTATGGATGAATGGATGGGACTACAGTGGTGCTTAAAAGTTTGTGAACCCTTTAGAATTTTCTATATTTCTGTATAAATATAACCTAAAACATCATCAGATTTTCATACAAGTCCTAAAAGTAGATAAAGAAAACCCAGTTAAACAAATGAGACAAAAATATTATACTTGGTTATTTATTTATTGAGAAAAAGGATCCAATATTACATATCTGTGAGTGGCAAAAGTATGTGAACCTTTGCTTTCAGTATCTGGTGTTGACCCCCTTGTGCAGCAATAACTGCAACTAAACGTTTCTGGTAACTGTTGATCAATCCTGCACACCGGCTTGGAGGAATTTTAGCCCATTCCTCCATAGAGAACAGCTTCAACTCTGGGATGTTGGTGGGTTTCCTCACATGAACTGCTCGCTTCAGGTCCTTCCACAACATTTCGATTGGATTAAGGTCAGGACTTTGACCTGGCCATTCCAAAACATTAACTTTATTCTTCTTTCACCATTCTTTAGTAGAACGACTTGTGTGTTTAGGGTCGTTGTCTTGCTGCATGACCCACCTTCTCTTGAGATTCAGTTCATGGACAGATGTCCTGACATTTTCCTTTAGAATTCACTGGTATAATTCAGAATTCATTGTTCCATCAATGATGGCAAGCCGTCCTGGCCCAGATGCAGCAAAACAGGCCCAAACCATGATACTACCACCACCATGTTTCACAGATGGGATAAGGTTCTTATGCTGGAATGCAGTGTTTTCCTTTCTCCAAACATAACGCTTCTCATTTAAACCAAAAAGTTCTATTTTGGTCTCATCCATCCACAAAACATTTTTCTAATAGCCTTCTGACTTGTCCACGTGATGTTTAGCAAACTGCAGACGAGCAGCAATGTCTTTTTGGAGAGCAGTGGCTTTCTCCTTGCAACCCTGCCATGCACACCATTGTTGTTCAGTGTTCTCCTGATGGTGGACTCACGAACATTAACATTAGCCAATGTGAGAGAGGCCTTTAGTTGCTTAGAAGTTACCCTGGGGTCTTTTGTGACCTCGCTGACTTTTACACGCCTTGCTCTTGGAGTGATCTTTGTTGGTCGACCACTCCTGGGGAGGGTAACAATGGCCTTGAATTTCCTACATTTGTACACAATCTGTCTGACTGTGGATTGGTGGAGTCCAAACTCTTTAGAGATGATTTTGTAACCTTCTCCAGCCTGATGAGCATCAACAACGCTTTTTCTGAGGTCCTCAGAAATCTCCTTTGTTCATGTTATGATACACTTCCACAAACATGTGTTGTGAAGATCAGACTTTGATAGATCCTTGTTCTTGAAATAAAACAGGGTGCCCACTCACACCTGATTGTCATCCCATTGATTGAAAACACCTGACTCTAATTTCACCTTCAAATTAACTGCTAATTCTAGAGGTTCACATACTTTTGCCACCCACAGATATGTAATATTGGATCATTTTCCTCAATAAATAAATAAATCACCAAGTATAATATTTTTGTCTCATTTGTTTAACTGGGTTCTCTTTATCTACTTTTAGGACTTGTGTGAAAATCTGATGATGTTTTAGGTCATATTTATGCAGAAATATAGAACATTCTAAAGGGTTCACAAACTTTTAAGCACCACTGAAAACTTAGTAACCACATCATCTAAATGAGATCAGTCAGTAACTGTATACCTACAAAATAACCTATATGGTGGTTGATCATAATAAAATTACTGACTGTTTGAAAGGTTGGGATGATTGCAAAGACCCTGAGTAGAGTCAAGTGAGATCCTAGTAGGGCTGTATTCAAGACTATTATTGTCAAACCCATGATCGGTCGAGCTTGAATCAATATTGAGTCTTAAGGGGGTTGAGGCCAAGTCAAGATCAAGTCCAAATGAAAGCAAGACCAATTCAAGACTGAAACCAAAAGCCATCCAATCATTTTTAAGGTGAATCCTTTACTTCAACTACTTGGCTTCATTAGTACGTTGTGCCAGTGATTAGGCTATGTTTTATAAAGCAAGGAATTACCTCTTGTTGAACTTTGTGTTTGTGGGGGAAAAAAACAACAACAACACAAACTTTTTTTTTTCCACAAACTCCCAGTGGAGAACAATACTATATCTAGTGAAGCTAATGTCCAAGACAGAGACAATCCAAAAATAAATGCCAAGAATACAGCCCTACATCCTAGGGAACAATAATTCTCGAGGGGAATGAAAACTGTCTGGTGTTAGGGGCCCAAAACATTAACCTGTCACTGGAGCCCAAAATCTGTACTGACTTCCCAGTCCAGTAAAAACAAAGTCACTCT